>NC_068939.1:76113516-76369055 GCF_016801865.2 Culex pipiens pallens
GAATTTTTGAATCAATTCTGATTTTTTTCAAAAAAACGAAATATTGGACGCAAAAATATTTCAACTTCATTTTTCGGTGTAAAATCAACTTTGCAATAAAAATGTACTTTAGTGAAATTTTGATAAAATGCACCTTTTTCAAGCTTTAGCCATATTTTGGTAACTTTTTTGAAAAAAAGTCGCAGTTTTTTTTATTAGTGCACATGTATTCCCACTTTTGAAAAACATATTTTTGAGAATTTTTCATACAAATTTGGCAGCTGTCCATACAAAAATGATGTATGAAAATTCAAAAATCTGTATCTTTTGAAGGAATTTTTTGATTGATTTGGTGTCTTCGGCAAAGTTGTAGGTATGGATACGGACTACACTGGAAAAAAATGATACACGTTAAAAATTTTTTGGTGATTTTTTGCAACTTGATTTGCAAAAAACGCTATTTTTATTTTTTTATTTTTTGAAATGTCAACTTTTCAGAAATTTCCAGGTTGTGCAAAAAATATTTGAGCGAGTTATGAATTTTTGAATGAATGCTGATTTTTTCAAAAAATCGATAAATTGGTCGCAAACAATTTTCAAATAAATTTTTTTATTTAAAATCAAATTTGCAATCAAAAAGTACCTTAGTGAAATTTTGATAAAGTTTTCAAGTTAAATCCATTTTTAGGTGACTTTTTTTGAAAATAGTCGCTGTTTGTCATTTTTTTAAATTAGTGCACATGTTTGCCCACTTTTGAAAAAAATATTTTTGAAAAGCTGAGAATATTCTCTTTATTTTGCATTTTTGGACTTTGTTGACGACCCTTAGTAAAATTTAAGAAAAAATACCGATTTCGTAGAGAATTGCTCTTATGTGATCTGGCTCTACAATTTACAATATCTGAATCAATAGTAAAGATAATTTCAATTATTTAGGTGCTTTGAAAATGTTCAGAGTTTTCAGCAAAAATATTTGTATCAGCCTATGTTTTATTTATTTCATTTATTCATCAATTCTAAGATAAAAAACAAACAAAAAGAACAAAGCAATTAAGGTTCTGTAGGGTGCCCAGAAAAAAAAGTTTTTCATACAAAAATTACTTTTTTTTTATTCCGTCGTGAAACTACTTACTTTTCTGTCATTCTTGAACGACGAAATAGCCTACTTTTCTGTACCAAAAATAACATGAACGAACAGCAAGTAGTTGTTTTTCTGAAATACAAAAAAATGGTGTATGGAATTCGTTGCAAAACTTGATTTTTTCATCACTCGTCGTATTTATCCAACTCCTCCTTGGATAGATGTACGACTCGTGCTGAAAAAATCATCTTTTTGCAACTTGTTGTATAAATTATTATTTTAAAATTGCCAATACGTTTTCGGGATCAAGTTTTCCAGCTTTGGAATGTGTTACAAAATAGTAGAACATTAAAATTCCAATCTCACTTTTGGGAATATTTGGCTGGAAGTAGCGTACCATGCAGACCAAACCGTAAGGAAATTGTTTTTTCATATATTTTTTTAGTTTTTTTTTCATACAAACTTCACCTTCGAGTATCAATGGGTAAATGTTGACCGATTTTGCTCATATTTTGCCCAGAGTCCTAGAAAAGCTCAAGGAACAATATTCAGCTTGTGGAGCGAGGTTTTGAGAAAAAGTCCCATATTCTGGGCAGTTGTCAAGTGCTCCTAAAGCGTAGGAACATCTAAAAAAAAACATTTTAAGCTCCCTAAGTGCCCTAAACCACTTGATCGCGACGACGACGACGATGACGTTTCTCTTTGTTCGTTGAGTGGGTGTTGGTTTTTGTTTCTCCCCATTTCCCTCTGCTGTTGTTCATATTTGTTAAAAAGTTTAAAGTCCATCTAGCGAAGATCTCTCCCCAGGGAGGGGAAAATGGTGGTAACCTCTTCGATCATAATCGGCTCTAATTGAAAAGTGCTGTTCAAAAGTCGCGCGCGCTCGCTCGCGCCAAACCTAGACAAGTGCTTGCGTTGATGGGCCTTAAGTAGCTCCGGGCAGCGTAGTGTCACTTTGTCTATGCTCGAGGGGCCACAAGTGAACCCTTGACGGGCGCACTGTTTTGTTGTTATTTTTCTTTGTTGTTGTGTTTGATGGAAGTAGCTTCAACAAAAATAAAATTTTCTTTTAGAATATTTTTCAAAAGTTTTACTAAAAAACTTTAAAACTTAAATGTAAACATCAATGCAGCAGTTGAGGGTTAAGGCACTCTTTCCTCCCCCTTTCTCTCACTCACAATTTAACGAGCCGCGTCAAGGGTTAATTAAAGATTATGTGGATCATGTCAGCAGATGAGCATTGGGTTTCGTTTTTAATTGCCGGCCCCCTGCCTCTGCTGACGAGATATGTATCGCGGGAGGGACCACGACATGACACGAACACGTCCGAGATGACAACTTAACTCCATCTTCGTCGGACTCGCGGTGTGTAAAGGCTATTACAGCTTTAAATTTAATTAGCCTTGGGACTGCTCTGATGGGCCCCATCAGCATTATGATGGGAATATGTTTTAGAACAGGGTTGCGCAGGGTAGAAGCGCAGAACACTATCTCGCTTGCGCCGGATGATCGCGATCTGACAAGGTAGTGAATAGTTATGTAACTGGATCTGAGGCTGGTGGTTTGATAAGAGATAATGTATCGGGTTTGCCGTTTTATTTTATTATTGCTAATGAGGTCGTTGAAATATTTTATTAAGTTTATGTCCCTTGACTCCGGCCAAAGTCCAGGTTTGGGGAGAGCTCAAAAAATATTTTTAAAATAGATTTTTTGGCAATGGTTTCAATATTTTAATGATTCACTTTTTTTATTACATTTAAAGCAATCTTTGATGTAAGTGTTGCTACAAAAAAAAACTAACTTAATCCACCTATGTGGTTGGTGCCTTCCTCACTCTTTTCCAACAATGGGTGATATGCGATATGATGTGTTTTTAGCATTAGCATTAGCATTAGCAATAAAGGTCGCACAATTCCGGATGGCTGCACAACGCTTATCTTGCTGTTTAACTGTAATTAAACGTATGATAGCACTAGACTCTCATCCGGTTACAATATTCCAACACGGAGATACCATGTTTTCCTCTTTAGATGAGCGTGTAATACTATCCAGTAAGATAAGGGGCTCCTGGCCGGTACCTTGCTAACCTCGGGGATTGGAAGGTATGTTAGTAAACATCTATCTAGAATGCGCAGAGATCTCTACGTCACCTAGTGGTATAGATGTTTGTAGGGAGGTTTTGGACTCAATGTTAGTATATTGAACGTTTGTTTTTTTTAACACCACCACCACCACCACCACCAAAACCATACCATCACCACAAAAAGCCATGCTAGATTTTAATACAAATACATTACAAAACGAACACAACAATAAATCCATCTTCCTGGCCCTGCTGTCCACACGATTCTGATGCGCAATAATATTAATTACCACAATGACCCCCCACTGCATGCATGACTCGAACATGAACACGAACATAGCACAAGGAGAACACCACAAAAATCGACCTTCCCAACACCACTGCTTGCACGATACAGACGCGCAATAATATCAATTACCATAATGACCCCCACTGCATGCATGACTCGAACATGAACACGAACATAGCACAAAGAGAACACCACAAAAATCCACCTTCCCATCACCACTGCTTGCACGATACTCGTGCGATATGATGTGTTTGGACACAAATTTGGTCCAAAAAAACAAACATATCACTCAAGGGCTCATAAGTGACATCATAAGTGGTCATAGCTTGATACAGGGTTGCCAGATCGTCAATGTTTTGGACTCGTTGGAAAGGTCTTTCGATTACCTAACCAACGATGGGTCGGATGATGGATCCGGACATTGTTTACATACATTTAAGTGAGATCCGGCCACAAAAAAAGTACATAATATCACTTAAGTGGTCAGAACTCGAGACATGGTTGCCAGATCTTCAATGTTTAAGACTCGTTGGATAGGTTTTTCGATTATCTAATCAACGATGGGTCGGATGATGGATCCGGACATTGTTTACATACATTTAAGTGAGATCCGGCTACAAAAAAGTACATAAATATCACTTAAGTGGTCAGAACTCGAGACAGGGTTGCCAGATCTTCAATGTTGTGGACTCGTTGGAAAGGTCTTTCGATTCCCTAATCAACGATGGGTTGGATGATGGATCCGGACATTGTTTACATACATTTAAATGAGATCCGGCTACAAAAAAAGTACATAAATATCACTTAAGTGGTTATAACTCGAGACAGGGTTGCCAGATCATCAATGTTAAAGATTCGTTGGAATGGTCTTTCGAATACCTTACCAACGATGGGTCGGATGATGGATCCGGACATTGTTTACATACATTTAAGTGAGATCCGGCTACAAAAAAGTACATAAATATCACTTAAGTGGTTATAACTCGAGACAGGGTTGCCAGATCTTCAATGTTGTGGACTTGTTGGAAAGGTCTTTCAATTACCTAAATAACGATGTATAACATGATGATGTTTGGTGCAGTTTACTGCTATTTATTCATCTTCCGAAAATATGCGAAAACACATTTTTATACATAACTTTTAAACTACTTATCAAAACTTCAAACAATTCAATAGCACCGTATGGGACCCTAAACCAAGTCGAATGCGACTGGTTTGGTCAAAATCGGTTCAGCCAGTGCTGAGAAAACTGAGTGACATTATTGGTCACATACACACACACATACACACACACATACACACAGACATTTGTTCAGTTTTCGATTCTGAGTCGATATGTATACATCAAGGTGGGTTTTCGAGCTTTAAATAAAAAGTTCAATTTTAGAGCAGGATTATAGCCTTACCTCAGTGAGGAAGGCAAAACGATTTTCAATAGTAATTTATGCAACAAGTTGCAAAAAGAAGATGTTTTCAGCACGAGTCCTACATTTATCCAACGAGGTTACGACGGGTAATGAAAAAAAAAAAAAAGTTTTGCAACGAGTTCCATGCAACGTTTTTTGCAAAAATTTAAAGTAAAATATTTATTTATTTTTTCGTTGATTTGTGTTAACTTTTCTTTTGGATTTTTTGTAATCTTCTAAAAAGACGAACTTTAAAAAAAAAGTAAAAATATTTGTGTATTTTTGAATTATTAAAAAAAATTATTTGCTATTGCATTGAAAGTAACAATGTATCTTACAATTTTCAGCCTGTGCACATGGGATTGATTACGCCGAATTGTCCATTAGCTATATTTTGAACGTTTTGTTTAAATCAATTATAATTTAATATTTGTTTGGCTGAGATAAGGCTGGTACAATTATTTATTATTTTTTGTCTCCCCCCCCCCCTCCCTTCAATGCTGGCTTGCTCTGGGAGCAATAAAAATATTTTTTCAAACCTCAAAATTTTAATGGGAATTTTAGTACAATCAACTGAAATCAATATAAAATGCATTCTTCTACGTTTAGAATCATTTTTAAGCATGTTTATTATCGCAAAAAGTTTTTTTCGCTGAAATTTTTGTTTTCGTCAAATTTTACATTTTTTTAAACTTATGACTGCAAAAAAACTGTACTAGTGTAAAATGCACGGAGGGCGGTTCGACCCCTTCAATATTTGAACATGCGAAAAAAGAGGTGTTTTTTATAATTTGTAGCCTGAAATGGTGAGATGGACATTTGGTGTAAAAGGGACTTTTATGTAGAATTGTACGCCCGATTTGATGGCGTACTCAAAATTCATAAAAACGATTTTTTCATGAAAAAAACCCTGATAAATTAAAAAAAAATTTGCCATTTTCCATTACTCAATTGTTCAAAATTTTGGAACATGTAATTTTAACCCTTTCAGGCCTGAATTTTCTGAAAAATATTTTTTAGTTGATAATGGGAAAATGATTCTAAGCATCATATGAAAATTATAGGCTTGTTTTGGAAATTTTGATGTTTGGGTCATATATAACCCATCAGGCCTGAATGGGTTAAGGGAAATTTAATGTACTTTTCCAATCAAATCAACCCAGAAGGGCCAATTTTTTGATCTAGAACAAAATTTTTAATTTTTAAATTTTGTTTTTTTATTTAACTTTTCAGGGTAATTTTTTTTTGAGTGTAACAATGTTCAACAAATGATTGTACACACACTAAAAAAAAATCAATATTGGAACGTTTCATACATTAAATTTTTAAAATTCACCTGTTTTCAATGAAATTTAACCTCAATTTGTTTGAAATGAGTGAAATAAATTACATTTAGGGGAGATGGGGGTGAGACGGCCACCCATTATTTTCAACATTTTCAAATCAAGACTAACATTTTAAAAGGGCGTAATATTGTATGTTTGGCCCTTTTGAAATGTTAGTTTTTCGAAGTGTTTTTGAAAAGATCGGAAAATTTCACAAATGTTTCATATATTAACATTGAAAATCGGACCATTAGTTGCTGAGATATCGACATTAAAAAATGGTGGGCTGTTTGGGTGAGACTTAGAAAACATCAATTTTCCTGTTTTTAAACCTTTGCATTGCAATATCTCAGCAACTAAAGGTCGTATCAACAAAGTCCGAAGAAGCAAAATATAGAGAATTTTCTCAGCTTTTCAAAAAAATATTTTTTCCAAAAGTGTGCAAACATGTGCACTAATTAAAAAAAATGAAAAACTGCGACGATTTTCAAAAAAGTCACCTAAATATGGATTTAACTTGAAAACGGTGCACTTTATCAAAATTTCACTAAAGTACTTTTTGATTGGAAATTTGATTTTACATCAAAATTTGAAGTTGAAAAAATTTTGCGACCAATATTTCGATTTTTTGAAAAAATCAGTATTGATTAAAAAATTCATAACTCGGTCAATGATTTTTTGCACAACCTGTAAATTTCTGAAAAGTTGGCATTTTATGTCTTCTAAAACCTATCAAAAAATTAAAAATAGTGTTTTTTTGCAAATCAAGTTTTAGTGATAAAAAGTTAAATAAAAAAATCACCAAATTTTTTTTACCGTGTATCATTTTTTTCCAGTGCAGTCCGTATCCATACCTACAACTTTGCCGAAGACACCAAATCGATCAAAAAATTCCTTCAAAAGATACAGATTTTTGAATTTTCATACATCATTTTTATATGGACAGCTGCGAAATTTGTATGGACAAACTAATGATGCAAAATGGCTTCTTTGGGCATACCAAAGGCACCAAAAAAGTTTCAGTCGGATTAAAAAATACAAAAAAAAAATCGAATGACCGAAATCCTAGAGAACTGCTCAATATTAAATTAGTGATTTTTATGAAAAATTTGATAGGATTTCATACTATTCAATGAGTTTTGCTATATCACAGTAAAGAATGTTGTCGAAACGGTAGTTAAGTGCATTTTGATTAAAAACTAACTTAATCCACTTACGTGGTTTGAGCCTTCCTCACTTATTTCCAACAATGGCTGATGTGATGGAATTGTACAAACATTTCATCTATTTTTTAGATCCGAAATAAAAAAGTACATCAATATCACTTAAGTGTACATATCTTGAGACAGGGTTGCCAGATTTTCAATGTTTTGGACTCATTGGAAAGATCTTTTGTTAACCTAACCAACGATGGGTCGGATGGTGGATCCGGACATAGTTTACATACATTTAAGTGAGATACGGCTTCCAAAAAGTACATCAATATCACTTAAGTGGCCATACCTCGAGACAGGTTTGCCAAATCATCAATGTTTTGAACTTGTTGAAAAGATCTTTTGTTAACCTAACCAACGATGGGTCGGATGGTGGATACGGACATAGTTTACATACATTTAAATTAGATCCAGCTTCCAAAAAGTACATAAATGTCACTTAAGTGGGCATATCTCGAGACAGGGTTGCCAGATTTTCAATGTTTTGGACTCGTTGGAAAGATCTTTTGATAACCTAAGCAACGATGGGTCATATGGTGGATCCGGACCTAGTTTACATACATTTAAGTGAGATCCGGCTTCAAAAAAGTGCATCAATATCACTTAAGTGGCCATAACGCGAGACAGGGTTGCCAGATCTTCAATGTTTTGGACTCGTTGGAAAGGTCTTTTGATAAACTAACCAACGAGAGGTCGGATGGTGGATCCGGACCTAGTTTACATACATTTAAGTGAGATCCGGATATATGTGAAAACACATTTTTATACATAACTTTTGAACTACTTATCGAAACTTCAATTTGTATAAAACTCGATCTATGGGACCCTAAACCAAGTCGAATGCAACAGGTTCGGGTCAAATCGGTTCAGCCAGTGCCGAGAAACATGAGCTAGTTTGTTGGTCACATACATACATACATACACACACACACACATACACACATACACACACATACACACACACATACACACAGACATTTTTTCAGTTTTCGATTCTGAGTCGATATGTATACATGAAGGTGGGTCTACGACGTTTTTATACAAAGTTCATTTTTAGAGCAGGATTATAGCCTTACCTCAGTGAGGAAGGCAAAATGGATAGTTTTATTGAAAATGCTTTTCCTTTATCTACAAATAAGTTTTAATAGTCAAAAACCGTCAAAACTATAACCTATATCAAATAAAATCTACAAATTACGGGTGGCCGTCTTACCCCCGGAGGAGGTGGCCGTCTCGCCCCCAAATAAATTATTTTTTTAAACATTTTTTGTTAACAGTTCATCGCATTTTTTGAACTTTTTAGAGGGACATAATTTAGGGAAAACTTCAATTTAACATGAAAAAATATTTAAAGACAGAAAAACATATTGTTATTTAACAAAAATGCCTAAGTTGTAATTCTTGAAAATGACATCCAGTTTTAAGTTCAAAAATTATTTGTTTATTTTGAGCTATTTTTATACTATTTCAAACAATATTTCTGGCAAAGGTGACTCCATATGCATTATTTAGCATGAGGAACAGTATTGCTGAACATTTTAGTAATATTCATTATTATACTTATTAAAACAGTGGGGTGGCCGTCTTACCCCGCCTGGCCGTCTTACCCCCAGCTTCCCTACATTTATCTTTTATTTTTTATTTTTCGAGGCAATATTCCGCATTTGTGCATTTTTTCTTTTTTATCTCGAATATTGAACAAAAAAGTCGTTAACTCATCTAAAAAAAAAGTTGTTTAAAAAGCACTAATATCGCTCTGCCGTTATTTTTCTCTTTATGCCCAAAACAAAACAAAAACACTTCCCAGAGAGTGCACATGACGATATGAATACTTGACCACTTTAGTTAGAGGAAAGGTTGGGGCAAAATCTCATAAAATGATGGATAAAATTTTGATCTTCATGATCAATTCTGTTAAAATCTTAGTATTAGAAGTCACTTTTTTCTTTTTTTTGTTTTTATAATTTCAATACAATTTGGAAGTTTGGCAATTTCATGACACATTTTTCCACATCAAAAATGCTCAAACATCTCTCAAGTTCGGAAGAAGCACACACACACACTCTGCTGGTCAGTCACCGACGAACACGCCAACTCTTGGACAACGCCGGGGGCCAAAAACAGCAAAACAAGGCAACGAAAGAAGGTGCGGTGGTAGCTTTAGGTGGCGGCAACCCCAGGACACTGAACCCCAGAACAGGTTGATGTTGTTTACATCTCGGGCAAGTCTCTCGTCTCGTGCCCATGATGTGATGCTGTGAGGTGTGTGTTTTATAGCGATGGCGAGCTTGTGTTTTTTTTTTTGGTGTTTTGAGCGATTCAGGTTTTTTTGCGATGTAGTGATAAGAGATTGTTTTTTAAGGAACTTAAAAAGGCTGAAAAAAGCAATGATTATAGTTTGGTAAATAGGTTACAAGAATTTACTTAAATTTCTGAATTTGATTTAACAGCAAAAACTGAAGCTCTCTAGATTACTTCAGCTTGAAAAGCAATTGAGCTTCAATACAAATCCCAATTGCAACAGTTGTGCGATTCATAAGTAGGGTAGGGTAGTCATCAATGAGACACTTTTGGTTTTCAACATTCAAAGATTTTTCTAATTTTTTCATCAGCATGTTTCAATGAGCTTTTTGTTGCATTTTCTTTTTTTTAGTGTGTTCTAACATTGACCAAAATATGAGATCGATTCGACATCTACAGCCAGAGTTATTCAACTGTCTCATTGTAGACGCACTTGGCAGGAACAATGAGACAGCTGGGGAACAATGAGACACTCTACGAAAATCAATACTTTTCTAGTAAAACATCATGTTTTTATATTGTTCCTTTGCAGGTGACTTGCCTTGAATATTTTAGAACAATTTTGCCAACATGAAACTTTAATTAACACAAGTTATACTAAAAAGTATTTAAATTTTGTAAAATCCATATATTTATACCAAATAACTTTATATGTTTGGTTAAATGAAGTTAAAACTCTATAAATATGCCAAAAATCACTTCCAATTCATTTTTTGAAAGATTTACATGGATTTTGAAATGTTTAATGAAGAAAAATCAAAGTGTCCCATTGTTACCCATGGGCTAAAATGAGTGGGTAACAATGAGACAGCCCTGGATTCTGGGTTTATTCTAAATTTTGGTCAAACCTAATGAAAGGACATTATAGCCCAACTCAATCCCTATGGAACGTCGAAAGAAATTTGAAAAAAATATTAGTTTTGGTGTAAATGGCAGCCTACGAGCGAAAAAGTATTTTTAGTCCATAATTTACTTTTAAACCCCAGAATCAAACATTTATGAATTACTTTTCAAGGAAGCGTCCATAACCAAAGCCACTATTATAGCAGACGTGTATCCAGTAGATACACCTTTCCCCCAATTATGATCCTGATTGGTTGAAACTACGACTTGTGAGAGCCATTTTATCATTGTTCCCCGTGTCTCATTGATGACTACTCTACCCTAATGACACTTTTCCACGAAATTTGTAAAATTCATCCATGCCCGGAAGTGCACTCAGCCGCGGTGACCCTTTTGCATTTTAACACTCCCCGTTCCTCCCTCTAGTTTCACAAACAACGTTTTTCTGAAAAGCTGGCCATAATTGTCGTATTACTGCGATAATTGTTGATTTTTGTGCAAAAGGATTAATTAATATTTATTAGAGTACCCACGCCGCCACCACCGGCTGAAATTGTCGTGTGGAACAACACACTCCACGGTTTGACGGTTGTCGTTGCAGTTGTTGTTGTTGTTTTTGTATTGTTGTTGGCTGTCGTGGAAATATTCATGAAATGAAATGAGTACCACGCAGTCTATTGTAAATCATCGACAAACCGTCGACTGTCGCGCGGCTGTCCCTGCACTCTCTACGGGGGGAAAATGCGCTGAAATAGTCGGGTGGGGTAACTTTGAATTATAAAAAAAAATATTTAAAAAAGAAATTTGAGAAATGTGAAATAAATATTAGAGATTTTTTTATTATTTATGTTAGTTTTTGAATTGATTCAAGAAGGCTGTTTTCGAGACCGCGATGGGGTTGTTTTTTCAATGCATGCTTTGATTTGGATCATTTTCAATTCCATTTTAATGATGAATATGGAATTAGAATTGGTTTACAAACATTCGCTATAAATACACAATAAATGTCTTTAATACATCAAAACTGTTAGTAGTGGGACTATTTAATAATTGATAGAGGACGATTTAATTTGAACTTCCTTAAATTTTTTCTGAATCCACTGAATTAAAGGTCTATTTTTTGGGTTCTCGAATCTTTCTAAGAACAGAAGTAGTTTGGTCCAAAAAATGCAAAAAAAATACAACATTTCAAAAGAGGCAATCATTTATTTATCGTTTTGAGCAACTCTTGTTCTACGAAAAACTTTACTTCTCTTGTTTTATGTTTTTCTTGATTTATTTGTTGTATTTTAATTTGCATTTATCTTGTTAAGTTGATCTTTTTTTAGTAGTATTTGGCCTATTCTACCACCTCCTAACATTACATTTTGACTATTTTATTTTTTCATGTTTTCACAGTCACTTTATCCATTTTTTGCCTGTTTTTTTTTTACATTTTCTGATATAGAATGGCACCATTATCATTAAAATTGTAAAAAATGCGTAGAGGCATAGTTTGGGCACACTACAAAAATTACTGCATACTTCTTTTACTTAAAACATGGGAATTGTTAGTAATAAACACAATCAAAGTTAACCCCTTAAAAAAAATACATTTTTAAAAACATTGACAAAAAAAAATTAAAAAAATAATAAAGATCCATGGTCTCAATATTTCTATGCAAAAAGTGTTTTGAAATGTATTTTAACCTGCCCAGTTGTTTTGCTATCATCAGTTTTCAAAATATCCAAGAATTGAAGAGATTATTTTATTCACCGAAAAAAACATTTTGTGGTGGTGTACATTGGAATTCCACAAAAGTTGAAAATATTTTTGATCGATCCCACACATGCTAAATATGATTTAAAACACAGGAAAATGCATTTTTAATTGTTTTCAGTTGGTAAGACTTCTATTTCCTTTAAAATTTTGAATTGTTTTGAAAAAAAAAATTGCCCCTTGATTTTTCGGACCGATTTTGAAGAAAGGGGAGAGGCGACATAAACTCTGAAAAATATTTGCAACGGCTTTAATACAACCTTTTCAAACGTCAGGCTAGATTTTTAAAACTTTAAACTATTTTTCCACAAAAGCCTAACTAATAACATTTAATTTGCGTCCAAGACAATTAAAATCGATTGGAATGGCGCGAATTTTGGAGTGTTAAAAATTTGATAGGTTGTAGAAAATGTAGAAAAATGTGAATCTGATGAATATTCACCAGAAACTGATGTAAATTCATAATTTTCTGATGTAATACCACACATTTAATTTTGCCACCTGGGTCCGTTTCCTGATGAATATTACCATTATTATTTTTTTGTGCATATTATCATCATTCATCACCCTAGTGGCCAAACAAAAAGATACTGGCCTAACTATTCCGGCCAAGGGAAGTGCTGGGGGTTCACCCATAAAAAAATTGAGCTCGATCGGAGATTTTTTTTTTCGAATCATGCTGTATTACATCTGGGATCAAGTACACAGAAAAAAAAGTTGAATTTGGGAATGTTGAAAATTTGGTAGGTTGAATATTACCTCTTTTGCCTTTCTTACTAAAGAAAGGTATAGGTTTTACTTTAAGCCAGGACGTCATTTCCAGCTTCGTAAATATGTCGATTCAGCATGAATTTTAAACCGAAAAATCGCTAAAAAATCACACTGCATCGATTTTCGACGCTCTATCGATTCACCTTGATAGAACTCGTCTATCTCGAACCCTCGAATTTTGAGAAAATAAATTCCGTGGAGGTCGAGTGATGTTCGTATGTGGTAAAATTTTGCAAAATTTTGTGTCGCGCCGTTCTCAGCTCCCATAAATCCGATTTCGATTCTCCTAAATGCAGATGAAAGCTAGTGTGCTGAACCTGGGCGAGTTGCCGCGCAAATTTCGAATTATCCATCTGTTTTCGGATGCGGCCAGACTTTTCCAGAAAATACACAGTTTCCAAATGAAAATATGGTCCAATTCTTTCATTTTCATATCTTTTATTTATCTCAAAAATTGCATTTTTCGAGCTCTACAACCTCCCAAATTTTCATCCAGATTCATAATATGGTTCTGGAGTTAGAGCCGTTTGATTGACCTACCATAAGAAACAAAATCCCTAAAAAAAGGTAAAAGCCCACCTGGTGACCTTCGCCAACATTTTTCATTTCTGATTTTATTCGAAATTTCTTGCTACATTCATAGTACAGACCATGAGTGAGCATCTGAAACAAATTTGACATCGATCGGCAATCCCGATCAATTTTTAGAACGATTTACTTTTTGCCTTTCTTACTAAAGAAAGGTATAGGTTTTACTTTAAGCCAGGACGTCATTTCCAGCTTCGTAAATATGTCGATTCAGCATGAATTTTAAACCGAAAAATCGCTAAAAAAATCACACTGCATCGATTTTCGACGCTTCGTCGCCAAGTCGACAAGTTGTCAAGTTGAGCTTCGAATACTGGCGCGAGAATGCTGGCGCATATGTTTCGGCTCGACTTATACTCGTTCGTAGTAGCTTGTCTACCGATGTTTCCTTCAACATGTAAGATATCGTAGCTTTTCGGTTTCTTTTGCTCTGTCCGTTTTTGCATAACTGTCCAATGTTAATGCAAAAACTTTTTTGACATAGGACATTCATCCGGGTACAATCAATTTGTTTCCCGTGTGCTCCTAAAATCGCCTTTAAGTAGGCTTCATTTGTCGTGTCGTTTTATTAAACAGAGTTCATTGGATTCCAATAGGAGCTTTCGAAGCTTCTAAGCTTTATATCGTTTTCAAAGTTTTCAATGCTCGCGACGCCAATGGCTATCTACCTAAGGTATTGCGATTGAGTGTGTAGTGGTGCGGTTGTAAAAATATCTATCTCTGACTCTCTCACTTTCGTAGACGCTGAATGGCAAGCTTCCCACTGTGCGGTTAACTCGGTTTTGCTTTGCGCCTGCTTTGTTCGGTTTTTGGGCTCGTACCAAAACTAGAAAACCAAAACCGCGGTGTGTGTCGTCACTTGCGCATTGGAAGCTAAGAATTTGTACGATTAAAAATATTCGATAGGTGAAAATTGTGTTTTCAATTTCTTTTAGAAAACACATCATTAATAATACCTTGCTTTCATCATAAGATTTTTTGTATCAAGTCGATGTTGTGAATTGAGAGAAGTTATATTCTTTAGTAAGAAAGGCTCTATCTCACCCCTGGTGGGATTAAATCGGGTTTTTTGAGTAATATTACATAAAAAATGTGTAAAAATGTGAACCTGATGAATATTCATCAAAAACTGAGGAAAATTCATCATTTTCAGAGGTTAAATTTGTCATTTTTTTCGACACAAAATCTGTCACCATTTCCTGATAAATATTACCATCATTTTTTTTTTCTTCTGTGTACCTAATTTATATCAGAATAATGTGTCATTTTTTCTCTAAAAATGTGTAATTTTACAACAGTTTCAGTTTTACAACAGTTTACACATTTTTTTTTGCTGTGTAAGGATAAAATCAAAATGATTGATAAAAACTGTCAAATTATCATAAGCATTTGACATGACTTATCGTTTTTTTTTAATTATATACAGTATGTAAAAAAATATTTACACTCCTTGGGCACTATGCACATTTTATGATGAAACATGTAAACAATTTAAATTTTACAGAAACCTAGTACTACATTTCGTTCAGAGACTCATGCCAAACATTTTGCAACAAAAAGCTCATGAAAAGATGATTTATATAAAAAGTTATATAACAAATACTACTAAAAAAATAAAAAAAGGTGCAGAAAATGTGTGTACACTAGCGTGGCTCACGGATATATGAAAAAGACAAAAGTGTTCAATTTCGAACGCCTCAACCGGAATTTTGTAGCAATATGGCCCCAAAACATAGCCTGATGCGCTCAAAGTTTCAGGCTATGTTCTGGGGCCATATTGCTACAAAAATCCGGTCGAGGCGTTTGGAATTGAACACTTTTGTCTTTTTCATATATTCGTGAGCCACGCTATTGTACACCTTTCGAAAAATTAACATAAATAAAGTTATTTGTTGACAAATCACCATAAATCCAGTCTTCCAACTCTAAATAGGCATCCTTGACTGATTAAAAAAATAATTGTGTACAAACTACTAAGCATGAAACTTTATATAACTCTGGAAATTCTATAAAAAAACTTATCTAAACCTTATTTTGCAAATTTTTAATTAAACTAAATGTCAATATACTACCATAGAATTGCTAAATAAATATTTTGGAGTGGGTATAATACCGTTTTGGGGGTCTTTGTAACGATAGAATAGATTTTTCGTTGGAATTTCGTACCAACCCGGAATTACGTCGTCGGAAAATCTGCCGGCATCCGAACCGGTCCACGATTCATAAGTCAACCTATATGCCATCGGAAAGGGCATAAAATTTTTGATCTTTTGATACCAAGACATCTGAGTTTTTTTTTATAAAACTCACGTTTTTAAATGCATATGACTGTGCTGGCAATTTTCCGTAGAAAAACATAACTTAAAAAAAAACGTCGAAAAAGAAGAAATACAGTTTTTGATTTAACTTTAAGATTTAAAATCAAATTCGAATCGATAAAGGTACTTTACTTAAAGGTCGATATCGAGCATACACAGCAAAAAATCCGATGGTAAAATCGCATGCAAAAGCATGCACATCACCTTCGTCAAAATAAACACTTAATATTACACACTGCATGTACAATTTTTGCAAACACAAAAAAAAGTTGTAACTGACGGGATTCAAACCCAGCACCAACAGTAAGGACTGGCGCCTTAGCCCACTCGGCCATCAGACCGATGAAAAGCTGTAAGGATAGACGCATATATGAGCTTGACATTTCGGTTAAGTAGGTTTCCCATACCCAAGCAACACACTTTGTCAGATAAACGTATTTCCTAACTGGTTGTATAACCGAACGGCCTCGTTACCACAACTTGTTCTACAACTCCTGTGCATTGGAAAAAGCGCACTTTTTTCTGTTGTATAACTTGCCAGAATAAGATGCAAGTTATCAGAGTAAGTTGTACAAATGTATCTGACAACACTGTGCTAGCTAACAAGAGATTCAACGAAAAAAGGGGGCGTGGTTAACGGCTGTGCTGTCAATTCAAAGCGCACACTGAAAAGGAAAGATAGATTGAAAACAGTTGTCTAACCGTTACCCAACTTACATGTAAACAAACAGTTCTTATCAGAATTTCAATCAACGACGAAGCCAATATGAATAGTATCTCTGACTATTTTGGTACGCTTGTTTCTGGCCAATTTATTTAGAAAAAATTAAAATTGCATGAAAAAAAAATAAAATAATATTTTCGCGCTCTCTAACTGTGATTCATGTGAAACCGTGTGTGAAACCCTCTTCATGGCGAACTTTTAGATTTTCATTTTTTTTATGAACTTCGCCTTTCCCAAGATTCGATCCGATGACTTCCACGACTTGTTGTTATCTCCAGGCAGTTCCAGGCGCGCTTCCACATCTCTCCACGAGGCTTCATAGTAAACAAGCTGGCCCAAGCGTCAATAAGAAGGCTGCTGTCTGTTTTGTTAGCTAAAGAACTTAACTCCAACGAAGGCTGTCATTGGAATTGAAGTTATATAAGTTTGTTTCAAATCAGTTTTTATAACTCCACTATATAACTTTGTTATAACAAACCGTTTCAACTGTCATTTCGATTACCGTACCACGGAGTAACATTGAAAATTGGTGTGATTTTAATTTGTTGTTTTCTCTATCTTGAATTCCGTAAGCTGATATTTTTTGTAGCTTTTACCGGCGATATTTTTATAAATAATCGGTCAACAATCAAAATTATTGCAATCTTCGATAAATAAACATTATTGAAACTCTAAATACCTCACGTACAAATTTACACCACCTAACAACACGCAATGTCAAGTTGAATATGTTTGTTGAATATCAGTTATATAACCTGTTCTCCGATAACATTTGTGTAACAAAGCGAGAAAACCTAAGGTTATTTATAGAATGGTTGGCCACGCCCATTTTTCAGAAGATGCCGTCACATGACAATGTTAGATAAGCAGTGAAACAAACAGTGCAATATTATTCTTATTCAACAAACTGTTTTCGAGGAAAACAATGCAGATGAGGGAACAGCATCATGGCATATCAGGATTTTGACGTTTAATTACAGCTCATAAAAAGCGTTTTCGACTAAAATCAAGTGATAAATACCTCAAACGGAAGTGAGCAAGCAAGTTTCTATCGAAGGTGTTCCAAAATAAGTTGTTTAAACAGTGTAAATCAGCAAATTGGATGGAACCCCCCAAATAGGTGAGAATTTTTCCTATGTTGTGTTTTGTTGGAAAAGAGTGAAGTTGACTGTGTTTTAACACTTTTGTGGCACAAAACACGATAGTTACACAAGTCAGTTATACAAGCAGTGAAACAAACTGTTATTTAAGTTATGTTCAGATTTTTTTTCGTATGTTTATCAAAAACAATTGTCTAACTATTATTCAACAGTCGACAAGTTATGAGTGCTACTTGGGATACTGATGGGCTACATATTTCAGGGTGTAATATTACACAGAATTTCATAAAATAATGCAAAGTTTATTTTACACCCAGGCCTTTTACACGCAGCTGGATTACTACTTTTTTAGCTGTGTAGATTTCAAGTTATACACCCAGAACTGGGCATCGGCATACGAGAGAATAAAGAGCACGATTCGGTAGTAAAATGGTACTGTGTACGGACTGAGAGGATAAATCCCGAAATTACCGAGAGTACTTTACTCATGGGTTCATCTTCAAAAAAAGTTCAACTATCAAAAAAAAAAGTACCGGTACCGAGATTCGAACCCAAGACCTTCGGCATATTGAACCGTCCCTTTGCCGTATGGGCCACCGCGGTTCGGTGACAAAGTGGCGGTCATGTGTCCATATAAGCTACTCAATAGGATGAACTGTTCCAATGAACGAATGAACACGCGAGAGGACTTTACTCTCGCAAAATAGCACTTTCCTCACGTTTCTTTTCGTGAGGACTATCCTCTCGTTCACACAGCAAAACATCCGATGGTAAAATCGCATGCAAAAGCATGCACTGCACCTTCATCAAAATAAGTACTTAATATTACACACTGCATGTACAATTTTTGCAAACACAAAAAAAAAGTCAAAGTAGTTATGTCACAGACATAACCGGAATGGCGTAGACTACGTAAAGTTTTGAGATGTGGACATAGAGTTTTCCATATCTTAATTTTGAAGAATTAGCTAGTGAGTGCATAATTGAGCGCGTGGTCATAAAAAAATATTCGGAGTGAAAAGTGATTTTTTTTGTGTGTGCCTTTTGTTTCGCATTTTTGTCGTGTATTATGGGCTGCGAGGAAAAGATTGCCCTCTGAAAATGCAGCGTCATCAGTGCATAATTGACAAAGGGAGCGCGTGGTCGTAAAAAAATATTCGGAGTGAAAAGTGATTTCTTTTGTGATTTTTAAAGCCCTTCCTATATCATCGTTGATCGGAAGGCACGGCGTCGGGTGGATTGTGTTTAAATTTTTCGAATAAGGTTTTTTTGCGGTGAAAAAGCCATTTCTATATAATGAATGAAAGACGCACTGACAATTTGGATCGTTGAGTTAATAGTGGAGCAAAATAACTGTGTGTGAGTGATTTTGTGTGTTAACCAGAAAGAACTTCCCATAGCATCGTTGCTCGGAAGGCTCGCCGACGGGTCTGTTATGAAAGTCCTCCCCATAGCGTCGTAGCTCGGGAGGCATCGAAAAGCCAATACCTTATTCTACTAACCCAAAAAAAAATAATCACGTGATGCTTGAAGGAGATGCTGTGGATTCAACGGTCTCAAGCGGTATCAACAAGTATATAGCGAAAAACTATGTGCTTGATGAGTCTGCAACTTCAACTATCGGGTTAACATTCCTCCCTTTCGTTGAACTGCAGGCTTCTTGGGAGGGCGCCGGTATTGACTAATAAAGTAGAGATCTTCAGAGGTTAAACAGTGAACGGATGGTTGGCTCCCACTGATCATTTTTGATTCATTGTTTAACTTCAGCTGGTCTGTCAATAACGGAGTAGCAGCTCATTGGCAGTCAACCATGCTCATGCTCATGCTCATGCTCATGCTCTTAATTTTGATGAATTAGCTAGATACTTGAAATACATTAACGGAATAAGATCGTAAATGGGAGATGGACCCCCCGACAAAACAGAACTTACACACTCCAGTCAACTCAATCGGACTGCAACTGTCATGTAACCATACTTTGAACGTGTTGGTAAATCTTTGACTAGAAAGCCTTATTTAAACTATGGAAACATCGAATGGAGGAGAGAACAACGAAAAACGATATTTTCGCGAACCGAATGCAAGTTTGGTAGCATAATGTGGTGGAGAGAGGGGTTCAGAAAGCTGTGCAATCCGTTACCCCCGAAGACCAATACTAGTTCCTGAAAGGCATTTCACCGACTCATCACGGGTGGGACGAGAGACGGGGAGTGAGGCAACTCCGAAGAGTTGGGAAGTCTTCACCCTCTTCCTGATTGTTTCACAACCACGGCTTGACCCACGAGAGGCAACTGTTCGGCGAGAAGGCAGCCCCGGGTGGGACGAGGGACGGGAAGTGAGGCAACTCCGAAGAGTTGGGAAGTTCTCACCCCCTACCACGAAAGATCCAAACGGTCCGGCCATCGAGAGGCAACTGGCTGACGGTGACGACGAGAAGGCGATGCGCGCTTTTTTTGCAGTTCTGGTCCCTCTCTCTCCTGTTGCTGCTGCTCTGGTCTCTCTCCTGCTGGTGCTGCTCTGGGCTGAGCTTTCCTGCTGCTGCTGCTGCTGCTGCTGTCGGTCCGACGTCTGAGACGTGAATGATAGAATGGGCTCTGGCGCGCGTTCTTATATAGTATTTCGGCCCGCTACTTCCCCTCCTTTTTCACGACCGACACTCGGTCGCGTTGCTCGGATGATTTTCCCCTCAAAATAGGTACTTGACATTCCCGTCCGTGAGTGGGAAGCGCTCATTAAGCTTGCAAAATCTCTGCAATTTGAAAATATTTTAAAACATTCAATTGTTTCAATAGTCAAACTATTTTGCCAACAATGAAAGTTAATTTTCGAATCGAATGGAACATAAATCGTGTCGATTCGATTAGAGGGAAGGAAGATATAAGCGTTTGACGGATGACGCAGTAATCCAGGGCCTTCGGCCCGGGTTTTTTGGAATGGCACCCCAGTACCTTCGACAAAGACGTAAGTCTACGTCAAAATTGCAACCGACGGGATTCAAACCCAGCACCAACAGTAAGGGCTGGCGCCTTAGCCCACTCGCCCAACAGACCGATGAATAGCTGAAAGGATAACCGCATATATGATCTTGACATTTCGGTCAAGTAGGTTTCTCATACTGATGGGCTACATATTTCAGGGTGTAAAATCTCAAAATTGCATAAAATAATGCAATATTTATTTTACACCTAGGCCTTTTTCACGCAGCTGGATTACTACTTTTTTAGCTGTGCAGAATGGACAACTTTTGCCTAAAACACCAAAGTGATCAGAAAATTTGTTCTCAAGATACAGATTTTTCAATATGTTTATAACATTTTTGTAGGGCAGCTGCCAAAATTGTATGGAGACTTAAATGGCCGAACTCATCATGAAAAATGTGTTCAATGGTCATAGAAAAGGTACAAATAAAGATTTATAAAATTTCAAAAATAGACTACAAAACTTCAAGAACAAAAATTTAAATCAATGAATATTTATACTTTTCAAAATTAGCTCCAAGTAAAATCTGCATAATAATATTTCCAAAGAATGAAAACGAAAATTGACGTATCTTTTTGCTAATACAGCAGATCAAAAAAAAAATATTTCAGAACACTATTGTTCCAAAATGTTAGCCGCTTTTTAACTACAAAAAAATTTAAAAAAAATCGTTTAAGCTCACGAAAAAAAATTAAATGAAAAAAATTGCATTGTTTTTCCTTTGCATTTAGTTTGTTATTTGTTCGTTGAATTTCTTTTTGTTAGATAAGCTTAAAAAATCAGAATAATCATTAGAGATGCTCAATTTCGATTTGCGTACAAAAATGAGCAAGCGCCCACCTCTAGTCGATTGCTTGATTATTAGAGCCAAACTTCCAATTCAAATAAACATTGTTTCGATTTAGAAATTTTATGGTAAGAATTATCAATATAATAGTCAATTAGTTTTTTGTTGACTTCAATCAAGCTTGCATCTTTGATTTTCATTGTTTTAACTAGAAGATTATAAATCAATTGCAAGCGAGTGAATAAAAAACAAAGGTCTGTTTGGATAAAATTTAATTACAAAAAATTTAAAAAAAGAGTTTCACATAAAGCATAGAAGAAGTTTAATCAAACTCAAATTCACCCCTTCAACCGGTAATCTCCCTCGAAACTACACTGCCGTGCCTTATGAGCCCTTTTGTTCTGTGCGACAACAACAACAACAACAACACAAATGACTCCGACCACGACGTTTGACGGGGCGACGGCGATGATGATGGAGAGAGAGAGAGAGCTGCTTGCATATTTTGTTTTTGGAACGCGAAACGAGTTAATTGGTTGATTGCCGGGTCTTTGTGTTGCCGAGTCCTGCCAATGCAACTCCCACTCCAACTCCCCTCACCAACCCATGGAGAGGAGGGTGGTCTGAGCCTGAGCATTATTCCCGGTTTTTTTTGTTGCTTCTCCTCCGCTCTCTCTAATTAATTGGCGGAGAAATTAACGCTTCTATTAAACGGATGCAAATTTCAGACGAAACAACAATTGGGTGCACCCAAACTCACGGCCCGGGTGGGGTTGAAGGAAATGGGCCACCAGCACCGTCACCACGTGTGGGAGGGCCGGTGTTAATCCGTGGTGCTTATTATTTTATTCTGTTTTTGTATTTCGATTCTTGCCACTCCTGAGCTGGGCTCAATATGGGAAACGAGGATCACGTGGAGAACCCTGCAGGGAGCTCAGGGCCGAAATGAGGAATTGGGAATTGAAGGTTTATAGTTTGCAAAATGAGGTTTCACATTTTTGCCTTTCTTACTAAAGAAAGATATAGGTTATACTTTAATGCTGGACATTATTGCAGTCTTCGTAAATATCACAATTCATCATGAATTTTCTGCGGAAAATCGCAAAAAAAATATCACAAAGCATCGATTTTCGAGGCTGTATTTTGATTCTTCTGTTTGCATATGAATGCAAGTGTGCTGAAGCTGGACGAGTTGCCGATCATTTTTTTTTAATGAACACAAATTCTCTGTTAGGTACATAAAAATGAACAAATAGCAAGTAAAAACGGATCGTTTTTTTTAATTTGTAAGGTCACTACTCGGTTCAATTTAATCATATATGTGTTGAAATATTTAACGCCAAAGAACATAACTAATATTTTTGCCAAAGAGCAATTCCAGCTCAAATCAGGATTTTTTCTGGTACTTTTGTACCCGGGCTTTCTGAAAAAAATACACTGAAATAAAAATGCACGCCACATCTATGAGATTTTTTTGATTTTTAAGTCAAAAAAATTAATTTAAAGGTGATGTGTCACGAATTTTTGAGGAAATAGCCTAAAATGTTACCAAAAGACTGACGAAAAATGCAGGATGGTATGTCTCTTCTAAAAAATTACAAAAATCATTTACTAAAACTGTTTTTTTGGAAAGTTGTATAAACGTCAAAATTTTTAAAAACCTGTAGTGGGGATCGATTTTCCAGACAATTTTAAATAAAAGTCTCCATATTGACCATTGTCCTATGTCCAATCCTTGGGAAGATCCAGTGGTTTTGAAAATATTAACTGACCAAAAATGCAGGATGGTATGTCTCTTCTAAAAAAAATACAAAAATCATTTACTATTTTTTTTAAGTGGTCTAAACGTCAAAATTTTTTAAAACATGTAGTGGGGATCGATTCTCCAGACAGTTTTACATAAATGTCTATATATTGACCATTGTCCTATGTCCAATCCTTGGGAAGATACAGCGGTTTTAAAATAAAAATGTTGTAAAAAACGGGTTTTTTTTGTGGTTTTCGGCAATTTCTATATAACAGACCTGGTTTTTCAGTCTCGTAAATATTTTTACCGGCAAGCTCGTCCAATTTCCCATAAGTTTGCCTTTGATAGTATTCCAATTGGATGTAACAACTTACAGATATAAGCTTAATTGCATTGCTTACTGAACTGAACATAGAATATT
This sequence comes from Culex pipiens pallens, assembly GCF_016801865.2. NCBI lineage: Eukaryota > Metazoa > Arthropoda > Insecta > Diptera > Culicidae > Culex > Culex pipiens. The sequence continues at coordinate 76,137,232 of NC_068939.1, forward strand.
TTTTTCAGTGTGGTAGAAACAAGGACAGTAAATTTGCTTACGTAAATATAATAACGATATAAATCAAAAATCTGTCAAAGGCAAACTTATGGGAAATTGGACGAGCTTTCCGGTAAAAATATTTACGAGACTGAAAAACCAAGTCTGCCATATAGAAATTGCCGAAAACCACCAAAAAAAACGTTTTTTCAATATTTTTATTTTTACAGCCACTGGATCTTCCCAAGGATTGGACATAGGACAATGGTAAAAATTGTCTGGAAAATCGATCCCCACTACAGGTTTTTAAAAATTTTGACGTTTAAACCACTTTCCAAAAAAACAGTTTTAGTAAATGATTTTTGTAATTTTTTAGAAGAGTCATACCATCCAGCATTTTTCGTCAGTCTTTTGGTAACATCTTAGGCTATTTCCTCAAAAATTTTGAACGAAAAAAAATCGTGACATCACCTTTAAATTTAACTTTTAAACTTAAAAATCAAAAAATCTCATAGAAGTGGCGTGTATTTTTATTTCAGTGTATTTTTTTCAGAAAGCCCGTCCAATTTCCTACAAGTTTGTCTTTGACCACTTTTTGATACGACGCAACGGCTTCGAGATACAGTATTTTTTAAATTACAAAATACAAAAATATTTCAAACACTTACGCCCTTCTCAAATGTTATTTTCGAGTACTATTGGCTCCATATACACAAAAATGGCTCATATAGGACCAGGATAACATGGCTACAAATTTCATTGAAATCGGAGAGGGTCGGGTACAAAAGTACCAGAAAAATTCCTGATTTCAGCTGGAATTGCTCCAAAGGCAATATTTATTTTTTAAATTTGTTTATGATAGATTTAGTTTCTTCAACTGCTTGATAAATGAAGATAAAGCTAATACACTTACCTCCTTCAGCCACGTCGTTATAATAAAAAAATTGACATTAAAATTTGTTGGTGGTTTTTAACTTCACTTTTGGTCGCGAAAACTTGTTTTGCGAAAAAAAAACACTATTTTTATTTTTTTTGTATTTTCCAATATGTTTTAGAGGACATCAAATGCCAACTTTTAAGAAATGTCCAGAAAGAGCAAGAAATCTTTGACCGAGTTATGATTTTTTGAATCAATACTGATTTTTTTTTAAAAATCGAAATATTGATCGCAACTATTTTTCAACTTCATTTATCGATGTGAAATTGAATTTGCAATCAAAAGTACTTTAGTGAAATTTTGATTAAGTGAACCGTTTTCAAGTTATATCCATATTTAGGTAACTTTTTTAAAAATAGTTGCAGTTTTACATTTTTTTAAACTTGTGCACATGTTTGCCACCTTTGAAATTTTTTTTTTTTGAAGAGCTGAGAAAATTCTCTACATTATGCTTTTTTGAACTTTGTTGATACGACCCTCAGTTGCTGAGATATTGCCATGCAAAGGTTTAAAAAGCAGGAACATTGATGATTTCTAAGTCCCACCCAAACAACCCTCCACGTTAGACGTTGATATCTCAGCAACTAATGATCCGATTTTCAATGTTAAAATATGAAACATTCGTGAAATTTTCTGATCCCTTCGAACAAAATATTTTCAATTTTTTTTAATCAAGACTGACATTTCAAAAGAGCGTAATATTGAATGTTTGGCCTTTTTGAAATGTTAGTCTTGATTTAAAAAATTAAAAAATATTGAGATTTGCTGCAGCGTGCCAGTTGACGCGAAATGACCCATACATTTAAAAAATACCACGATGCGGTTTATATTATTTTGCTTGCTTTTTTTGCAAGCAGCAAAGCAAAACAGCACTGGAAGCAGTGTCCAGTTGATTTTGTAAAATTTCCTTTCCTTTCGAAAACTAACGACTGTAAAATAATTAAACTGTTGTGTAGTGTATTTTACTACCGTCATCCGGAGCAAATTAAGACAGCTGTTTTAGCCTTGTTTCTGCACAATAGTCGAATATTTTTGATTAGTTCCGGATAGAACAGACACAGGACATCTAAAATAGTACATCGTTTATTTCAAGCTTTTGAGTGCTCTAAAAACTGTTGTCCCTATTCAGACTGTTGTCCCGATTTGCCCCAGTTTACGGTACACTTTTTTCAATAAATTGTTGGTTCAATTTCAATTCTTCAAAAACTGCCTCTTTATATTAAACCGTCTAAAGTCCAACCCTGTTCCCCAATCACCTTAAGCCAACCAACCATCCATACAACAGCAACCAATGGCAAAGAGTTCTCTAGCCAAGTTCTCGGCAACTGCACCACGCGCGCGCTCAAATGCACAATTAAAAGCATCCATTCCATATGGTCCCTAAGCGTTGGCTTGCTAGCTGACTAAAAAGAGGTAGGATTTGGTTCAACTCCGTTCAACTCCAAAACCTCCATAAATTCAGATCAAATTATCATGATTACGTGCTCAATTGTTCGTTGCAGCTTAGAGGGAGCTCAACTGAGAGGAAAAGGAATATGTTTGAAAGTTTGTAAAAAAAAACGAGGTAAATTTATTCCAAAAGAGAAAAAAATGTGTGTACCCATACTAATAGTAGCATGTTTATGCTAAAAAGTAAAATTGAACTAGAAAAAAACATATTCCAGACGTTTTTTTCCGAGTTTCGGAACACGCGACCAACCCTGTTAAACATCTGACGGTTCTCAAAAACTAGAAAAAAAAATCTCTATTCAATTTTAACCCATCAGCTGTAGCTTCACAGTTTTTTTTCCTTTCCTCCGAGCTGAGCCTACACGGTTGGAATTAAATTATTTCGAGAACCGTTAATCTCATAGTTTAAACAAGACAGCAGAGCGAAAAAAAAGTTATCACAAAACTCATGCCTGACGCGATATTGGTTGAAAGTGTTTGGATCAGTTGTAGTAACGTACAGGCTGAGAGAGACAAAAAAAAAACACTAACCTGAATGCACACGCTGCAACTGCGTAGCATGCAATGGCTAGTTTTTTTTTCATTGATCGGGTCGCACGAATAATAATGAAAAAAAAAACTTATTTGCATTTCAGTTAGGGGTTTGTTTTTTTGCTTGGTGCTATGCGTACTCGAAAGTGTAATGGAAAAAATATGCTTTGTCATTTTCATCATATTTTTTAACGTTTGAAGAATTCAACCCATCCCGGGCAGACGGTAATAACAAAATTCATGCCATTTCAATAACAAATACTGTTAAAATAACAAAAAATGTTATGGAATATTCTTGCAAAATTCATTATTGCATAAGAGTCTAATAACAGTTTATGTTATCATAACCAAATTTGTTATTGGTCAGATATTGGTTGAAAGTCAAAACAACTTGGGAATAACATTTTTTGTTATGGAAGAATAACTCCAACTGTTATTGGGATGATCGGATTAGTTGTTAAAATAACAAAAAAAGAATAACAAAGATTTGTTCGAAGAATAACGCAAAATGTTATTAGTCTTTTATTACAATACCAATCCAATAACAAAAATCATAACGGCGAATAACAAATCTTGTTATAAATAACATAAAATGTTATTGGCCTAGTATTTTCAAATAACAAAAAATGTTATTCCAACGTTATTTCCGTCTGCTCGGGATCAAAGGGTGAAGTAAAATTTTTGTTGAATGATTGTTTGAGGGTATTTTCGAATTATTAAAATAATGAAAACGTAATCTAAAATTAAATTACAAAATTCCAATTGTTAAACTTTGATGTGGTCAATGCAAATTTTATTTCAGGGTTTGTCACGGAGAAACATTTGAATAGGGCGCATTTTGTTCAACTTAGCAAATTCCCAACAAATTTGTAACAATTTAGCGCATTTGGTGAAAAAGTTACTCATAGCCGGTAAATGCAAGTAGCTGAACTATCAAAATGGTAATGAGGTCTTTTCTCGTGTTTAAAGTCCAACCCTAACATAAAGAAAAAAAACACAATCTAATGATTTTTCGGATTTTTTCCTAAGCGAAAAAGAATCAAAATTTATGTCGCCGTAAACATTTAAAAATCTGCAACATTCAAAGGAATTTTCTGATCGATTTGGTGTCTTCGGCAAAGTTGTAAGTATTGATAAGGACATTTAAGAAAAAAATTGGATACAGGAAAAATTGCATGTTTATCGATTAAAATTTTTCACAAAAATCAATTAAGCAAAATCCGTATTTTTATTTTTGAAATTATGTAATTTGTTTTAGGGGACTAGCCAAAACTTTTGAGCCATAGATAAGTATAAATAAAAAAAATGCCACCGAATTAGGAGTTTATCGAAATTGTTTGCTGAAAATAATGAAATCACGACTAACATTCCAACTGGGCGCAAAAAAAGTTTGACCCTTTTCAAACGTTTGTCTTGATTCCAAGGTATTTTTTTCGAATAAATCAAAAAAAATCACAACTGTTTCATTTTTCATTAATGAAAATTGGATCATTTGTTGGCGAGTGATTGGAAATAAAAATGTGAAAATGTTTGGGTAAAATTTTAAAAACATAAATTTTCTTGTTTCTCTTTCTTTTATTCGTTGTTTTTCAGCAATAGAGGCTCAATCTTCACTGTTAATTGGGCAATTTAATTAAAATGTATCACAACTCTTGGAAAAAAATAGTTTCTGTAATTGTCCATTGTGTGGACACGTGGACACTATTTGAAAAAAAATAATAAAAAAATCGAATTTTTCGGTCAAAATTAAACGTAAGAGGGAACTAAACTTGCTACCCTGCCATTTTTTTTAGTTTTGATTTTAGATTTTTTTTAACGATGAATATTTTTTAAGAATATAAGCATGTTGTTTACATGTTTGCAAATATTTGGTTAAAGTTTGAAGCAATTTGGATGATTTTTTGGAAAACTGATACCCCAGGGGAACCCGGATTATGGTCAATCACACAGTTATCCTGATATAATTTTTGATCACGCACTATGGGTGTAATGAGTGTACTCCATGTGGCTTTATCTTGAAAATGGTGCATTTTATCAAAAATCCGTAATGTGCTAAAGAAAAAAAAATAACTCCAATTGCATTTTTTTATTCAGCAGAACACTAAAACATACATAACTCGACGGCAAAAGTTATGCTCAATCTCAAAAATTGCGGTTTTTTCTCCCTCGAACATATCAAACCATTTTAAATATTATAAAATATGGATTTTTTATATGGAGCGCGGACAACCGCTGACTCTCCCACCCCCCTAATAAAGTTTGAACACCTTGAATCTGATTTGAATAAGAAAATCTATGACTATCAAAGCCACCCCGGAATTCAAACTAAGAATTTTGAACGTAACTATTTATGTAAACACTATTGAAAAAACTTTTTGTTTTCAAAAATGATGTAGGAACCTTGTGTAAATGTTAAAAAAAATCTTAAGACAATTTTTATCAGTTGAAAAGTTCTCTACGAAATTGGTCTCTTTTTTAATTTTAATTTTTGATTTTTTAATCCGGCTGAAACTTTTTTGGTGCCTTCGGTATGCCCAAAGAAGCCATTTTGCATCATTTGTTTGTCCATATAATTTTCCATTCAAATTTTTCAGCTGTCCATACAAAAATGATCCATGAAAATTCAAAAATCTGTATCTTTTGCAGGAATTTTTGATCAATTTGGTGTCTTAGGCAAAATTGTATGAATGAATAAGTACTACACTGAAAAAAAATGATACACGGTTATTTTTTTTGTGGTTTTTAATTTCATTTTTTGTCACTAAAATTAGAATTGCAAAAAAAAAACATTAATTTTATTATTTTTTTTCATTTTCTGATATGTTTTAGGGGACATAAAATGCCAACTTTTCAGAAATTCCCAGGTTGTGCAAAAAATCATTGACCGAGTTATACAATTTTTAATCAATACTGATAAAAAAGGGCAATATCGGTCGCAAAAAATTTTCAACTTTATTTTTCGATGTAAAATCAAATTTGCAATGAAAAAGTTAAAGCCATTTTTAGGCAACTTAAAAAAATAAAAATAGTGTTTTTTTGCAAAATAAGTTTTAGTGACAAAAAGTGAAATTAAAAATCATCAATTTTTTTTCAGCGTTGTCTTTATCCATACCTACAACTTTGCCGAAGACACCAAATCGATCAAAAAATTCCTTCAAAAGATACAGATTTTTGAATTTTCATGCATCATTTTTGTATGGAAATCTGTCAAATTTGTATGGAAAATTATATGGATAAAATAATGATGTAAAATGGCTTTCTTGTGCATACCCAAAGCACCACAAAAGTTTCAGCTGGATTAAAAAATACAAAAATTAAAATTCTCATAAACCGATATCGTAGAGAATTCCTCAAGAGAGACGTTCCATCCAGCATTTTTCGTGAGCCTTTTTGTTACATCTTAGGCTATTTTCTCAAAAATTTTGAACGAAAAAAATCGTGAAATAACTTTTTAATTTAACTTTTAAACATAAAAATTTGAAAATTCTCATAGAAGTAGCGTGTATTTTTCTATCAGTGTATTTTTAACAGAAAGCCCGCCAAATTTCCTAAAAGTTTGTCTTTCAGCACTAAACATAAAAATTTAAACGATGCAATAATATTTACATAACTTACGCCCTTCTCAAATGACATTATGGAGTGCAAATGGCTCCATATACACAAAAATGGCTTATATAAGCCTGGGATAACATGTCTAAAAAATTTCATTGAAATCGGAGAGGGTTGGGTACAAAATTACCAGAAAAATTCCTGATTTGAGCTGGAATTGCTCTGGCTTAAAACACTGAATAAGTGCTTTGTTTTTGATTCATGATCCATGTAATTGTACTCTGATACTTTGAAATAAAAAATAAACATTTTTATATCATACGTAACTCCAACATCAAACCCTCAACATATTCCACAGTAACCACTATTCCAAAAAAAAACCATCACTTTTCAATTCATGTGCAAAAATCCACTCCTTTCACAAAGTGACAATATTTTCTTTCCCATCAAAACAGTATTGTCCCGTGAAAGGGTCGCTTCCCTTTCAAGATGCACCGCAAATCAACCTTTCCTCTCGAAATCACCTTTGTGCAATAATTGCATTAGCAAAACATTAAACGAAATTCCATCGCAAAGAATCGCGTAGAAACTGCACGAGGGGTTAAACTGCAGCAAAAGCAAAATTAATTTAACCTTCTTTTCGTCGTTGGCTTTCTTTCTTCTGCGCGGGATTACACGCAGGTCCTGGCCTTCCTGCGGAAAGGGTTCCCTGCGGTGTTTGATGTTTGATTTTGCTGAACCCAGCAGCCAAATTCTTCTGGTTCATGATGGTTCAAACGGAGGAAAAGAAAGCAAACAGAAAAAAAATCTCCCATCGAAGGATGTTGATTAATAGGATTTGGCGCCGATTTACGTTTGCTCGCACGGGACGGCAAGGGAGTCCCGTTTTTTGGTGCTTTCAGTTGCGAGGTTTGGGATCGTTTAATCGATGTCATTTGCATATCAAGCTGAATTTGGCATCATTTGGGACTGATGAACTGGTCGTGTTTGGAGATGCTGGGCAGGGATGGGAAATTCTTTATTTATTCTTTATGAGTTATGATTCCCTCAATATGAGAAATGATTGAATGCATTTAATTTTCTTTCAAAAGTATTCAAACTGAAAGAAGTTTACCATCACTGTCGATAATCAGCAGAAAAAGGGTTCCTCGTGAAGACATCTTAGTCGAAGAAAGCGAATGAACGTTAGAATTTGTCGCTGGGAAGCATTTCTCACATAAATTAGTGCCGAGAAATTATTTCACGCTTGACGGGGATTCTCAACTCATTAGCATAAGGCTGATTAGAAAATGCAAAGGCAAGCGGAGAAAAAAAGGTTGCAGCATTGGAAATTAGGAAAACATTATTCTTAATTATTTGACGCTGAGCTAGATTAATGGAATTTGGGTAACTGTGCGATGAGCTTTCAGCATTTCTTCTTGGATTCAACAAAAAGAAAATCATCATTTCAACAAATCATCAAACATATTTTTTCACAGATCTTGCAGTGCACTTTAGCGAATAACCCATTCAACTCCATGCAAATCACGCTACCGCGAATCTTTGGGGAGAAAATAGTACAAAAGTCGATGTTTTTTTTCCAAACAGCAAACCAAAACTACCAACCTTTTCGATTCGACCACATGAAAGAACTGACCAAGCTGGCGTCGGACGAATGCCCAAAATGAAGTCACGTGCGGGGACGACCTCTAGAGTCGCCGGGCTAGAACGATCCGTCCAAAATGCCGCCTGACTTAGGAACGGTCAGATTTGCGCCCTCTCGGCTCGGTCCTAAACGGATGCGTTTCAATAAAGTGCATAGAAATTGCTTTATGATGATTTGATTAGAGATTGAATTTTTTGGGAGATTTCGGTGGGGTTTGGGTGGGACAGCCAGGGTTGAAACAATACCGCTATAATATTTTTTTTTGCAATTCCGTCGTGAAACTACTTACTTTTCCTGTGATTCTTGAACGACGAAATAGCCTACTTTTCTGTACCAAAAATAACGGAATCGAATAGCAACACTTTTCAAAATAAATGCTGAAAAGTTCTACTTTTCAGCACTCAAATGGGTGCTGAAAAGTTGAACTTTTCAGCACTTGTTTCGAAAAGTAACACTTTTCAACTTTTTTTTTTTTTTTGATTTAAACGGGTGTACCCCATTTGGCATAATGGACATTTGGCATAACGGGTTTTCAAGAAGGACGTTTGGCATAATGGACGTTTGGCATAATTGGTCCAAGACATCAGGGACGTTTGGCATAATGGACATTTGGCATAATGGACGTTTGGCATAACTCGTTTAAAAACTATCAAGGACGTTTGGCATAATGGACATTTGGCATAATGGACATTTGGCATAATGGACATTTGGCATAATGGACATTTGGCATAATGGACGTTTGCTACCTTTTTTTTTGTTTTGTTACATTAGTATAATTTTTTGTAAAGAACAATAACTTATAGGTTTTTTTTTTATTTTCTAAACAGATAGTTTTACTTTAAAAGCTTTATAATGCATTTTTTTCATAAAATTATTAAAAAATTCTTTTTTAGAATGTGTCTATATAAAATTAAGATTTTTCTCCTTTTGAAATAGCAGCTAATTTTTTGTATTTTTTTTTCTTTCTTTTATTTTAAATTCAACTAACAAAGAGATGTAAGTTTTGCCAGCCTTTAAATATTTTGCAATAAAGATTTTACACTATTTTCCCTTTTCCCTCCTTTTTTGAATTCAACCTGAAGAATGTATGTACATTTGCTCTTCATTAAAGAAATGCAATTAATATTGTTAAAGCAATTTTCTCTTCTTTAATTTTAAAACTAAAAGAAGGTAAAATCTCTCAAAAGATGTGCAGTTTTTGTTTTTTTTTAATATTTTGCAATTATTGTTTTTTTATGCAATTTTCCCTTCTTTAATATTCAACCTTAATAAGGGATGTTCATTTTTCATTCTTTAAATATTTGACAAATGAGTTGTTATGAAATTTTCCCTTCTTTTAGTTTAAATTCAACGTTTAGAAGGGAAAATCTCATAAAAAATACGTTTTGAATACTTGACAATTGCCTTTGTTTAGTTTATGAAATTTTCCCTTCATTTATATAAAATTAAACTTATAGAAGGAAAAGTCTCTTTAAAGATTCACATTTTGCCACTCTTCAAATGTTTGACAATCGCATTATTTTTATGTTTTTCACCAACCTCTATTCAAAAAATCAATTTAATTAGCAATTAATTTTTTAAACAGTTTTCTCTTCTTTAAGATTAGTTTTAAATAAATACAAGAAGAGAAAATTGCATACACAACTTTATTGCAAAAATAAAGCAACAGAGAAAAAATGTGCAAAAATGATAGAAATGTTTAAAGAGAACATCTATAAGAGAATTTCCCTTCTTAAGTTGTATATGAAATATGGGAAAATTTCATAAAACAACTAAATTGCAAAATATTTAATGAAAAGTAAAATCGAAATCTGCAAAACAATTAATTTCATGAATTAATTAAAACAGTAAATCTTCAACATGGGTCATACATCGACATCTTGTGTCTCCAAGCTGTTGTGGCCAAGGCAGTTTAGTTATTGAGTTATTCTATTAAAGGTTCTTGGTTCAATTCCCGTAGACAACACTTTTTGTTTTGAAGGATGAACTTTTTCTTGAAATTGACTCGAGGGCATAATTCTCTCGGTCATCTAGAACTGTGGATTTATATAGAGATTTTTCCTTCTTCAAGTTAAATTATGATCAAAAGAAGGGAAAATTGCATTATAACAGCTCAATTGTCGACAATTTGAAGAGGTTTTTTCATCATTAAGTTGAATTTCATATAAAAGGGAAAATGTTATTCAAAAAATATTATTGCTTATTATTTTGAAAGGGGAAAATGTAAAGCTAACAAGAGATATTTTCTCTCATTAAACTAAATTTTCATCAAAAATATCAAAATTTCATTAAAAAGATGTATTGTGAATTATTCAAAAAGGAAACAATTTACTGTTGGGGAAAAAATAAACAGATACCTAGTTTTTCGAAAAAACTAATAGTAATCTCTGAAGGTTGAATAAAAAAGGCAAATAAACAATACATTTTCATTCGTGAAAATAAAACAAAAATAAAATCTAGAAATGATTATGCCAAACGTCCATTATGCCAAATGTCCATTATGCCAAACGTCCTTGATAATTTTTTGAACGAGTTATGCCAAACGTCCATTATGCCAAATGTCCATTATGCCAAACGTCCCTGATGTCTTGGACCAATTATGCCAAACGTCCATTATGCCAAACGTCCTTCTTAAAAACCCGTTATGCCAAATGTCCATTATGCCAAATGGGGTACACCCGATTTAAACGATTTATTGACAAAATACATGAAAATTTGACATAAAATTTCACTCAGTGTGTGTTTTTTGGAATTGCAAAAAAATTTGTATGGAACTCGTTGCAAAACTTGATTTTTTCAGCACTCTTCGTATTTATCCAACTCGGTGAACCTCGTTGGATAAATGTACGACTCGTGCTGAAATAATCCTCTTTTTGCAACTTGTTGCATTAACTACTATTTTAATGATTTTGTCTCTAGAACGAGGAAAAAAGCAAAAAAAATCCACAAAATATCGAGAAACATAATGTTGTCGATAACCAAAAAGGAAAGTTTTTGAGAACTTGGTCTATTTGGATACGCAATTTTCATGATTTGATGTGATTAATTGAAAAAAAAGTTTTTGTCAATGAAATAAAAAAATCAATAAACCAAATATGCAGCAAAACTTGAAAATACTAACTTATCATCAAATTTAACAATCAAAATATTAAATTAACAATACTTTCTAATCGAGCCATTCTCCATAATTTTAGTGATCGATTATAATTTGATTTTTTGCTTTTTTGCTTAATCTTCACATGGGCCTTCCCTGTGACCATGATAAGTGCAGTGCTTCTGGGGACGCGCAGTCCTGTTTTTTCGCGATAATTATCGTCTTTTTTGTGTCGCTGTTTGTGTGCATGGGGTGTTTGGTCATAATAATTGAATAATGCCTTCATAAGTGCAGTGCTTCTTGGGACGCACAGTCCGGTTTTTCACGATAATTTTCGTCGTAAATGATCGTAAAAAAAATATTCCAACTTTCAGTTCCAACTCATCAAACTAACGATTTTATGAAGAGCAAAGCGTCATTTATTTACCATTTTTGAAATTTGCTCGCGTTATCTAAATTGTAAAAACAGTAAAAATATACTGATAAGTCCAGCCCATAGCACTACTGCTCGGCTGGCACGCGTTCGATAAAAAAAAACTTTTTAAATAATCAATTATCTATCTTTCCGCAGCCGGCTGCCTAAGATTTAAAAATTTCAACCGATAAACAAAATGCTCATGGTCACATCACTGTCACTCGTGAATCCTTACCTCAAACCCATCTACTAACCCCCTCAAAACTCATGTGATACTTTGTCGGAGATGCAGTCGATTGGGCGGTCTCTATCACTCAAGTATCGGACTAACATTCCCATCCACTTCCCCGTGACCCTACCACTGGTCGTGGCCGGCACCGGTATTGATCAGCATGATAGGAGCCTTTGAGAAGTTGCGAAGCGAGGAAAGATAGCACCTACTCATCTTCCACGGCTCGTGGATGTAACTTCTGGAGGTCCTGGTCAATAACGGAGTAGCAACTGCGGGTGGGCACCTGTGCTTATGCTTATGCTTAACTTGGAGACATCTGTAAAGTTGATAGGTGAGGGAAGAGATACACAGAAAAAAAGTTGAATTTTGGAATGTTGAAAATTTGGTAGGTTGAATATTACCTCTTTTTTGGAGTAATATTACAGAAAAACTGAGAAAATATGTAAACCTGATGAATATTCATAAAAAAAAACTGATGAAAATTCATCATTTTCTGGGGTAAAATTAATCATTTTTACTCACACAAAATCTGTCACCATTTCCTTATGAATATTACCATCATTTTTTTCTGTGTAATTAAATGCTGTTCTGGAAAATATTTAAAATCTCTGAAACTATTTTTGAAATTCCGTCGTGAAACTACTTACTTTTCCTGTCAGTCTTGAACGACGAAATAGCCTACTTTTCTGTACCAAAAATAACAGAACCGAATAGCAACACATTTCAAAATTAATGCTAAAAAGTTCTACTTTTCAGCACTTGTTTCGAAAAGTAACAATTTTCAATTTTTTTTTTATTTATAAGATTTATTGACAATATACATGAACATTTGACTTAAAATGTAACTCAAAGGGTGTTTTCGGAATTGCAAAGTATATTGTATGGAACTCGTTGCGAAACTTGATTTTTTCAGCATTCGTCGTATTTATCCAACTCGGTGAACCTCGTTGGATAAATGTACGACTCGTGCTGAAAAATCCTCTTTTTGCAGTTTTTTGCATAAACTACTATTTTGTTTCACATTTTTACAGAAAAAATATGTTTGCGTAAAAATATTAATTATTTCAAATTAATATTATTTTTTAAATGTTTTAGATGATTAAAAAACAAAACTTTTGAGCAATGCAAGGGCAAAAAATATTTGAAAGTAAGAGAAATATAAAAAAACGTTGCTTAATCCACCATTAGGTGGGTGGGGCCTTCCTTACATTCATAAAGTTAATATAAAACAGAGCCGAGTATAAATAAAACTTATTTTCATCAAAATATCTGAGATCCGGCCTAAAAAAGTTTATAATTACCACTTAAGTGGTTCTATTGATAGGGTTGTCAGATCTTCAACGTTTTAGGCTCATTGGAAAAGTTTTTGATTAACTTTACCAAGACAGGTCACATGGTGGATCCAGACAACGTTTTCTTCAAAATATCCGGCCTCCAAAAAGTGCATAAATAACACTTAAGTGCTTATAACTTTTGATAGGGTTTTCAGATCTTCAAGGTTTTGGGCTCGTTGGAAAGGTCTTTTAAATACCTTTTTAAAAATGTATAGCATGACGGGTTTTCTTACAAAAACCACCTTTTTTGCAATCTTCCGGACTTTATTCGAAATCGTTTTTTTAGCATAACTATTGAAGTACTTTACTAAACTTCATAATATTAACTAGGGTCTTGTGGGACCCCAAGACTGAGTCGATAAGAATACGTGATGGTGGGTCTACGAGGTCTAATAAAGAAGTTCATTTTTCGAGTGATTTTATAGCCTTTCCTCATTGAGGTGAGGAAGGCAAAAAGGAGAGCTGAATGCTTACTTTTGGTATACCTATTTATTACTTTATGTTAATTGCAATTCTTTTTCAAAGTGCTATTAAACCGACAATCAAAATGTGATGAGAACGGGTTTTCCCCTATTTAATAGAATCTAAAATATTCGTAATCTTTGAAAAAGCGGTTGAAAAACATCACTTCAATTTTAGTTGCGATTTCAGATTTCGAATCAATAGGTTCTATACAAATATTTAGATAAATTTGGGTCATTCCAGGTCAACTGAGTACACTTTTGGACTCGACCTTCACCGATTTGGACCAAACTTGGAGGGAACGTTTATCTATCGATAGTTAACAGAAATCCCAAGTTTGGTGCTGATTGGGCTATCCCTTTATTTTTGGCACCGCCCTCTTTTTTGGCAATTTTCTATTTTTTTTCTTTTAATCATAACTTTGCAACTATTGAGCAAAAGACTTTCTACAGGTTGCATTTTATAGAAAATTGGCCATGGAATTCGATAAAAATAAAATTTTAACCCTTAAATGCCCACTAATATTATATTTTATCGTTTTAAGTATAAAAATTCAGTTTTGACCAATTGCTTATATTTTTATTTGTTTTATTTTATCACCATTGTGTTCCCTGGACAATTTTACATAATAATCAATGTAGACTTCAAACTAAAATGAACTATTGACGAAATACAGCGATTTTACTGAAAAAAGTTTGATTTTGCGCAGCACTCAGAAGTTCATGCTGTACTTTTCAACAAAAAGGAATGAATCTCGCATAATTCGGTTTTTATATGTGAGAAACTTATTTCGGATTTGAATTCATAGGACAGAGTGCAGTGTGTTTTTTTTTCTTCTTTGAAATGAGTCCAAAACATTGAAGATCTGGCAACCCTGTCTCGAGTTATGACCACTTAAGTGATATTTATGTACTTTTTTGCAGCCGGATCTCACTTAAATGTATGTAAACTGTGTCCGGATCCATCATTCAACCCATCGTTGGATAGGTAATCGAAAGACCTTTCCAATGAGTCCAATACATTGAAGATCTGGCAACCCTGTCTCATGTTATGACCACTTAAGTGATATTTATGTACTTTTTTGATGCCGGATCTCACTTAAATCTATGTTAACTATGTCCGGATCCATTATCCAGCCCATCGTTAGATAGGTTATCAAAAGACCTTTCCAATGAGTCCAATACATTGAAGATCTGGCAACCCTGTATCATGTTATGACCACTTAAGTGATATTTATGTACTTTTTCGATGCCGGATCTCACTTTAATGTATGTAAACTATGTCCGGATCCGGATTTAGATAGGTTATCAAAATATCTTTCCAATGAGTCCAATACATTGAAGATCTGGCAACCCTGTCTCATGTTATGACCACTTAAGTGATATTTATGTACTTTTTTGATGCCGGATCTCACTTAAATCTATGTTAACTATGTCCGGATCCATTATCCAACCCATCATTAGATAGGTTATCAAAAGACCTTTCCAATGAGTCCAATACATTGAAGATCTGGCAACCCTGTCTCGAGTTATGTTCACTTAAGTGATATTTATGTACTTTTTTGCAGCCGGATCTCACTTAAATGTATGTAAACTATATCCGGATCCATCATACAACCCATCGTTGGATAGGTAATCGAAAGAGCTTTCAAATGAATCCAAAACATTGAAGATCTGGCAACCCTGTCTCAAGTTATGACTACTTAAGTGACATTTTTGTATTTCTTTATTGAGAAACAAGCATTACCTGACAAACTTCGTTCTGCCTTTCTTCGTTTGTTGACGTTTTTGACTTTTTGCTTATTCAGCCTCCTGCGATCAAAACTTGATATCTGGAGTTTTTTTGAAAAGGTCCAATAAACCAAATTTCAAGTATTTTGCTTTTTGGGTGTTTTTGAAACCGCCTTGAGTCAGAGGTATTAAAAACATCCAAAAAGCAAAAACTGAAAAATTGGTTTATTGGACCTTTTCAAAAAAAATCCAGCACCTCGATCGGACGTTCCGTGTTGGATTGATTCGCGTTCGAACAAAACCGTCGAAATTTTGTATATATATATATATATATATATATATATATATATATATATATATATATATATATATATATATAAAATATATATATATATATATATATATATATATATATATATATATATATATATATATATATATATATATATATATATATATATATAGAAGATAGATAGAATTTGTGTCCAAACCCATCACATCACCAAATGTTGGTAAAAAGTGAGGAAGGCAACAACCACATAGGTGGATTAAGTTAGTTTTTTCAGTAAAATCGCTGTATCTCGCCAATAGTTCATTTTAGTTTGAAGTTTATATTGATTATTATTTAAAATTGTCCGGGGAACACGATGGCGATAAAATAAAAAAAATAAAATATAATCAGTTGGCCAAAAATGAATTTTTATACTTAAAACGTTAAAATTTAATATTAGTGGGCATTTAAGGGTTAAAATTTTATTTTTATCGAATTCCTTGGACAATTTTCTATAAAGTGCAACCTGTAGAAATTGTTTTGCCCAAATAGTGGCAAAGTTACGATTAAAAGAAAAATATTTTTTTTAGAAAATCGCCAAAAAAGAGGGCGGTGCCAAAAATAAAGGGATGGTCCAATCAGCACCAAACTTGGGATTTCTGTTAACTACACTACTCGACAAAACAAAACTTGTGTCAAGGGATTGACGATATCTCATCGGTTCCTCAGAGAAAAGGCATCCCCGAATCCGATGCAATCGACAGAATTTGATTTTATGTCCACGCGGACTGACGAGAAGCTGGTAAATTTTTTAACATAAAAAAATCGAACAATTTAAAAAAAACTTGCGTCTCCTCCCAACTATATGAGCCATCTACAAAAATATGGAGGCGCCTGGTGCATAGCCATTTCCTTTAAGCACAACGGAAACAACCAATACAAATGTATAAAAAAGTTGTCAAGTTCGGGGGGTCCACAGCTAGCATTTTTTGTACGATTATAAAAATAAATATTAAAAGTTTAAAATTAAAATATTTGAAAAACATTTTTTTTAAATATATTTGTTTACTAAAATTTTATGTTTCTCAAAGGTCTATGGGTACTTCGGGATGTCCATGGAAATCCAAGGACTCCCTAGAGTTAAGATCTATGAGTCTACCGCCGTAACAAGCAAGAGGTCGTCGGATTTTGACCCCGGATTATGTGCGTATAGCATCAGTGGATATGGTAGACTACTATATGAATGTAATGGGATGTACATGGTCATCCAAGGACTCCCTGGAGTTAAGATCTACGAGTCTACCGCCGTAACAAGCAAGAGGTCGTCGGATTTTGACCCCGGATTATGTGCGTATAGCATCAGTGGATATGGTAGACTACTATATGAATGTAATGGGATGTCCATGGTCATCCAAGGACTCCCTGGAGTTAAGATCTACGAGTCTACCGCCGTAACAAGCAAGAGGTCGTCGGATTTTGACCCCGGATCATGTGCGTATAGCACCAGTGGATATGGTAGACTACTATATGAATGTAATGGGATGTCCATGGTCATCCAAGGACTCCCTGGAGTTAAGATCTACGAGTCTACCGCCGTAACAAGCAAGAGGTCGTCGGATTTTGACCCCGGATCATGTGCGTATAGCACCAGTGGATATGGTAGACTACTATATGAATGTAATGGGATGTCCATGGTCATCCAAGGACTCCCTGGAGTTAAGATCTACGAGTCTACCGCCGTAAAAAGCAAGAGGTCGTCGGATTTTGACCCCGGATTATGTGCGTATAGCATCAGTGGATATGGTAGACTACTATATGAATGTAATGGGATGTCCATGGTCATCCAAGGACTCCCTGGAGTTAAGATCTACGAGTCTACCGCCGTAACAAGCAAGAGGTCGTCGGATTTTGACCCCGGATTATGTGCGTATAGCATCAGTGGATATGGTAGACTACTATATGAATGTAATGGGATGTCCATGGTCATCCAAGGACTCCCTGGAGTTAAGATCTACGAGTCTACCGCCGTAACAAGCAAGAGGTCGTCGGATTTTGACCCCGGATCATGTGAGTATAGCATCAGTGGATATGGTAGACTACTATATGAATGTAATGGGATGTACATGGTCATCCAAGGACTCCCTGGAGTTAAGATCTACGAGTCTACCGCCGTAACAAGCAAGAGGTCGTCGGATTTTGACCCCGGATCATGTGAGTATAGCATCAGTGGATATGGTAGACTACTATATGAATGTAATGGGATGTACATGGTCATCCAAGGACTCCCTGGAGTTAAGATATACGAGTCTACCGCCGTAACAAGCAAGAGGTCGTCGGATTTTGACCCCGGATCATGTGCGTATAGCACCAGTGGATATGGTAGACTACTATATGAATGTAATGGGATGTCCATGGTCATCCAAGGACTCCCTGGAGTTAAGATCTACGAGTCTACCGCCGTAACAAGCAAGAGGTCGTCGGATTTTGACGCCGGATCATGTGCGTATAGCATCAGTGGATATGGTAGACTACTATATGAATGTAATGGGATGTCCATGGTCATCCAAGGACTCCCTGGAGTTAAGATCTATGAGTCTACCGCCGTAACAAGCAAGAGGTCGTCGGATTTTGACCCCGGATTATGTGCGTATAGCATCAGTGGATATGGTAGACTACTATATGAATGTAATGGGATGTACATGGTCATCCAAGGACTCCCTGGAGTTAAGATCTACGAGTCTACCGCCGTAACAAGCAAGAGGTCGTCGGATTTTGACCCCGGATTATGTGCGTATAGCATCAGTGGATATGGTAGACTACTATATGAATGTAATGGGATGTCCATGGTCATCCAAGGACTCCCTGGAGTTAAGATCTACGAGTCTACCGCCGTAACAAGCAAGAGGTCGTCGGATTTTGACGCCGGGTCATGTGCGTATAGCATCAGTGGATATGGTAGACTACTATATGAATGTAATGGGATGTACATGGTCATCCAAGGACTCCCTGGAGTTAAGATCTACGAGTCTACTGCCGTAACAAGCAAGAGGTCGTCGGATTTTGACCCCGGATCATGTGAGTATAGCATCAGTGGATATGGTAGACTACTATATGAATGTAATGGGATGTACAAGGTCATCCAAGGACTCTCTGGAGTTAAGATCTACAATCGATGTAAAGTTATCGAAATATTTAAGTTTGAACGATGAACAAAAGTCCTTGCTTACCACTTTAGCCAAACGGCGACCTCTTTTTTGTTACGGCGGTAGACTCGTAGATCTTAACTCCAGGGAGCCCAACACATTTATATAGTAGTCTACCATATCCACTGATGCTATACGCACATGATCCGGGGTCAAAAGCCGATGACCTCTTGTTTGTTACGGCGGTAGACTCGTAGATCTTAACTCCAGGGAGTCCTTGGATGACCATGGACATCCCATTACATTCATATAGTAGTCTACCATATCCACTGGTGCTATACGCACATGATCCGGGGTCAAAATCCGACGACCTCTTGCTTGTTACGGCGGTAGACTCGTAGATCTTAACTCCAGGGAGTCCTTGGATGACCATATACATCCCATTACATTCATATAGTAGTCTACCATATCCACTGATGCTATACTCACATGATCCGGGGTCAAAATCCGACGACCTCTTGCTTGTTACGGCGGTAGACTCGTAGATCTTAACTCCAGGGAGTCCTTGGATGACCATGGACATCCCATTACATTCATATAGTAGTCTACCATATCCACTGGTGCTATACGCACATGATCCGGGGTCAAAATCCGACGACCTCTTGCTTGTTACGGCGGTAGACTCGTAGATCTTAACTCCAGGGAGTCCTTGGATGACCATGTACATCCCATTACATTCATATAGTAGTCTACCATATCCACTGATGCTATACGCACATAATCCGGGGTCAAAATCCGACGACCTCTTGCTTGTTACGGCGGTAGACTCGTAGATCTTAACTCCAGGGAGTCCTTGGATGACCATATACATCCCATTACATTCATATAGTAGTCTACCATATCCACTGATGCTATACTCACATGATCCGGGGTCAAAACCCGACGACCTCTTGCTTGTTACGGCGGTAGACTCGTAGATCTTAACTCCAGGGAGTCCTTGGATGACCATGGACATCCCATTACATTCATATAGTAGTCTACCATATCCACTGGTGCTATACGCACATGATCCGGGGTCAAAATCCGACGACCTCTTGCTTGTTACGGCGGTAGACTCGTAGATCTTAACTCCAGGGAGCCCAACACATTTATATAGTAGTCTACCATATCCACTGATGCTATACGCACATGATCCGGGGTCAAAAGCCGATGACCTCTTGTTTGTTACGGCGGTAGACTCGTAGATCTTAACTCCAGGGAGTCCTTGGATGACCATGGACATCCCATTACATTCATATAGTAGTCTACCATATCCACTGGTGCTATACGCACATGATCCGGGGTCAAAATCCGACGACCTCTTGCTTGTTACGGCGGTAGACTCGTAGATCTTAACTCCAGGGAGCCCAACACATTTATATAGTAGTCTACCATATCCACTGATGCTATACGCACATGATCCGGGGTCAAAAGCCGATGACCTCTTGTTTGTTACGGCGGTAGACTCGTAGATCTTAACTCCAGGGAGTCCTTGGATGACCATGGACATCCCATTACATTCATATAGTAGTCTACCATATCCACTGGTGCTATACGCACATGATCCGGGGTCAAAATCCGACGACCTCTTGCTTGTTACGGCGGTAGACTCGTAGATCTTAACTCCAGGGAGTCCTTGGATGACCATGTACATCCCATTACATTCATATAGTAGTCTACCATATCCACTGATGCTATACGCACATAATCCGGGGTCAAAATCCGACGACCTCTTGCTTGTTACGGCGGTAGACTCATAGATCTTAACTCTAGGGAGTCCTTGGATTACCATGGACATCCCGAAGTACCCATAGACCTTTGAGAAACATAAAATTTTAGTAAACAAATATATTTAAAAAAAATGTTTTTCAAATATTTTAATTTTAAACTTTTAATATTTATTTTTATAATCGTACAAAAAATGCTAGCTGTGGACCCCCCGAACTTGACAACTTTTTTATACATTTGTATTGGTTGTTTCCGTTGTGCTTAAAGGAAATGGCTATGCACCAGGCGCCTCCATATTTTTGTAGATGGCTCATATAGTTGGGAGGAGACGCAAGTTTTTTTTAAATTGTTCGATTTTTTTATGTTAAAAAATTTACCAGCTTCTCGTCAGTCCGCGTGGACATAAAATCAAATTCTGTCGATTGCATCGGATTCGGGGATGCCTTTTCTCTGAGGAACCGATGAGATATCGTCAATCCCTTGACACAAGTTTTGTTTTGTCGAGTAGTGCTATCGATAGATAAACGTTCCCTCCAAGTTTGGTCCAAATCGGTGAAGGTCGAGTCCAAAAGTGTACTCAGTTGACCTGGAATGACCCATTTACCGAATAAAGTCTAACAAAAGATATATTTTGCGAAAATTTTGGAAGGATTTTTGTTCAATTATTGAGTTAATTTTAAGAGTGAATGTTTTGTGTACTTGTTGATACGATAAGGCGGCTTTATGCCCTTTTTGAAAAAGTGTCTCCAAAAAAACATATATAGCTCATGAGGGTTTTCATTTTTTTTTTCAATGAAATCTGAATGTTTTTTTCAATGAAATCTAAAAACTTCTTTGAAAAATGTATAGAAACTTAAGGTATTTTTTTTAATTTGCTGAACTATATCAATTATCTGTTATGTGTCTTTTGGTTTCAAGTCCAATTATCAACAAAAAAAAAAAACATTTTTTTTTTATTTTTGATGTCTAACTATTTGTTCCCTAATGGACCCTTATATTAAACTTACAACTCATTAAAAATTCCGTTCTCAAGAAACAGGTTCTAGAATATTGAGTTATAACTGTTAAATTTGTATAAAGCTTTTATGACCGAACTAATAACGCAAAGAGGCTCTTTGTTCGTCGGGAAGGCCTATAAAAAATTTGTAGCAAATAAAAAAAGCAACAAAACATGTAAAAGATGACTGATTTCTGAGGAGTTTCTCCAATTAGAATAACCAAAATTATATTCTTTATTTATCATGCTTACGATCACTGGTAATAAAAAGTAAAAAAAGTAATTATAATTTATCAGTTTTTCTTAGCCAGGAGTGTTATTTCTTCTTTGAAATGCTACTTATTTTATTTTTTAATTAGAAAAATACAAAAGCCTAGAGATGAAGTATGAGTTGTTAATCTTCTGAATTCCATTTTACCACTGACAGATAAATTAATCCGAATATTCATCTTGTTCATATTTTTCAAATTAGAACAAAACCGGACTTGGGAACATTTTAATCTAATCTAATCTAATCTAATCTAATCTAATCAGACCCTAGCGCAGCCAATCTTTCGACGGGATCCTGGAGAGTGCCTTAGGTTAGATGACGCCTAGCACTCTTCTTGTCATTTATTAACACTTGTAGTGCGCCATTGCATTGAAAATGCATTGAAACATCACAAGCGTTAAAGCGGCCAGGCCTACTGCGTAAAGCCGTATCGCAGAGATGACTCGTAATTGGGTTGAGTTTGAGCACTGCGTGCTCGAACAACAACACAATTCTGAATCGACAGGGGAGGAAGAAGCGTGGGGACACACCACCATACGCTCCGAGATTTTGGTTGTATTCGTTGGTACTCCGGGACCCTCTGGGATGGGACATTGTATTTCCACGAATGCCCTGGACACTATTTGCCGTGGTTATAGCGCCACAACTCGCTCTCTGTAACAGTATTCCTAATTCCAGTCCAAGCTCACCAAGTCGTCATGGCCTAGTGGTTAGCATTTTTGCTTACCAATCCAAAGGACGGAGGATCGAACCCCGCCTCGAGTGACTTTGGTTTTTCGTTCATCATTTCAATTTTCTATGTTCTAAACTTTTTCGTTGGGAGCAGATGGGCATCGAACCCAGAACCATTCGCATACAAAGCAAACACCGTAACCAGTCATGCACGGCCGCTCCCCCCAAAACCGGACTTGGGAACATTTTAATTTATTGAAACCTTTTTTAGGTATTATTTTTCAGCACTTAATCGAATGTTTGTTCAAATCCAACTTTTCCCAAGATTTGGAAAATAGTCAAAATTAATTGGCTGCAAAGTTTGTTTATACTCCATTGACCATCATTAAAAAAATATATAGTGTAAACGACGTGTAGAACCGTCATCTGGGGTAACACTGGATCTGGGGGTGAGATTAGGTCACACAAAAATGCTGAAATTTGTATGACCTAATCTCACCCCCCAGACCCAATGTCACTCCTGACGAAGGAATGCATTTTATAGGAAATTTTAAGAGGTTGATTTCAGATTTTCAACTTAAGTTAGAAAACATTCGGCTTAATGTTACGATTTCGAAAACTTTGTAATTGTGATCAGTTTCATATAAATAGCTCAAAAATTTACATTTTAAATCATTGAAAAAACTCACAAATTAATATATTTTTTTTAATTTATTTTTTTGCAAAAACATTTTTTGTTTGAAAAATTCAAACCAAGAAATGGAAAATCATTTTAATGCAAATCTTATCAGCCATCGATCGAATCTGTTATCAAGATAACGATTTTTGAATATTATGATGGCATTTTTGGATAGACAGCTACCAACATTTAAAGCGGATTTGCATGGACGAACATATGTTTCAAAATGTCACACATAAAAGTTAAAAATGTTTGAAATCTCAGAAAATTGGTCAAAAGTAATCAAAGAAAAAAATAAACGAAAATGGAAAATGATTAATACAAATAAAATTCATTATTAAAATAAATTTTAAGAAAATATGTAACTGCCATTTCTCCATTTGGGTCATTCTTTGCAAACTCACACGAAATTGAAAAATAAATTTTCCAACCGCTCTTTGATTTACATGAAACATTGTTCTATGGGTTATTTTGGTCCTGTTGGTCCTGTTTGGTGTCTGTTGAATTGGACGCCGAATTGAATGGCGTACTAAAAGTTAATTATTTTTCATTATTCCACAATATTAAATGTCTCTCGATTATTGACAGTTAAATAAAAAGAAATGCAAGTGGTTTTAAAATATATTTTTTCTGATGGAAATTATATTTATTGAAATTTTGAGTACACCATCAAATCGGGCATCCAATTTTACATTCAAGTTTCTTTGAAATCTATTTCTATCTTCTTCCGGTTAGAGCTAGAAATAATTGAATAGCGTGGCTTAGTAAAATCAAGAAAAATGTAAGGGTTCACCGTCACGAGATATCGAAAAATAGACCTCTGATTCGTGATCAATCAGGAATTAAAAATACACCCTAGGATTTTTTTTAAGAAATTAAACAGGGCTGGGCAGCTTTTCCCGATTTCGTACTAGTTTTCGGAGAATGACTCATTTGAAAAAATAAAAATAATTGAGAAGCTCTTCTAAATTAAATTCAATGAAAAAGTTGCAAAATAATTTCAAAATATTTCGATTTTAAATCCAATATTTAAATACTTTGCGATCAACTCCATTTACTGTCTTTCAGGGTTCAACTCACGCTGTTTCATCCCTGACCTGTAGTCCTGAACAGCTCTAGCAAACATAGCCCGCAAAAGTTCAAGCTTGCAGAAATATCAGTGCGCTGCACTTCTGCTGATGCATATCCCAGCTGAACTCATTCACACATTTGTCCATTCGCTGGTTCTCTGTCTGATGGTGAATGAATGTTTTCCGAAAATACATTCCTTAGAATGGTTCAAAATATTGAGGGTGATTTGAATGATTTTTTTTTACTGGCGGTCACATAAAAAGTATATAATTTTGTTGACTTTTATATGCTTTATTTCGTAATTTTAATCAATTCCAACTTTCTACTTACAATATAGTTTTATTAAGAACTGAACCATTCTGCCAGCCATCGATGTAGTTGTTCCGGATGAGGCCGAAAAGCCTTTCCCCTCGTCGTCCATGTGCCTATCGATAACTGTCTGTTCACAATGAATAGCAAATATGCAAATTCCAGTGTACTCAACGAGCACCCTCTTTACCACCACCCCGAACCACCCCCCATTTGGCACGATGATCCAACGATATCAATCGGCTTTTCACCGTATTCATTGAAATGAAAATTGATTCCGGTTTCGATTGCAATCTTATCAGCAATTCATGCATGTTCGACTCCTCTCGCCCACACACACACACACACATGCACCAGGATCGATGCCGGCCGGAGAGAATGCAACCGTCGGAAATGCAGGGTGCACCATTGGGCTGTTGCTGCTGGCTATGATAAGAAGGAAAACTATCGAGCCACCATTGTTTGGGGCTAAGGGGTGAAAAGCACAGTTTCCGGGCAGGTTGTTCATTGATTTTTGAGGTGGAGTTGTTTAATTTGTGCGGGTTTGAATAATTTTAAAAGAGATTTAATTTTGGAATCAAACTAGAAATTCCACAATTTGTTGATTGTTGATTGTTGATTGCTGATTGTTGATTGTTGATTGTTGAGTTGATGATTTCTATTATAGAATTTATCCGTTCATCTCAAAATGCCACTGATTAGTTCCCATTCCTGAACAGTGAAGTATTTCCGAAGAACCGCAACATAAACCCTCTGGCACTGATCCCCGGGCACTCTCTTCTCATTCAGCCGATAAATAATGTTATTAATTTTACAGTAGCAATTACCGACCAGCTCACCGCCAACAACAACAACCGGCTTGGATCTGTCGTACTGATTCGCGTACCTTTGCGACCACTTCGCTGACGATACACGTAATCAAGTTCTAGTCGATTCATATTTTTAATTTCTGAATGGAATCAGAGAGAGAAAATAAAGCAAAGTTCCACAATGAAACGTTTTCCACTTCCCTCTCGTTGATCCCCTTCCCAGCTCATCCAGTTGGAACACAAATGAGTGAAAAAATGCAAACGCCTTCATTATCTCCCATTTTGCCCTCTTCATCCACATTACTTTTTCCCTCAACTCCAAACCGGTCATCATTTTCCCTCAATGGAATCGAGTAAATCAAAGGGTTTTGCGTTCGCACTAATGTGTTGAAGACGACACAGGAAATCCGCGACTCCACGCGCCCATGTTCGCCCCAGCTAGCCAACCTCTGTCCACCGTTCCTAGCAAGTCCAACATCGGACCGCCGACCCTACCAGCTCCCCGCCGCGGGGGTCAACCTCCAGAACGGTAGGCAAATGAGGGCCAACTCGACGCTGTCACCCACTGCTGCCTTCCAAGGCTCTAATTTGACAAACATAATGTTCTATTTCGATAATTTATTTCATTGCTGGGCAGCAGTCAACAATTGGGATTACCGCAGGTCAGTAATTGCAGACTCGGTGGTTTTGCTGGCGGAGACGACACAGCAGTGCCAATTTGGTTGGAGGCGGAGAGCTTCCGTTTTTGCTGGAATCTTCTACCTGTCACGTCGAGGGTGGGCGTCAGCACTTCGCTTTGTTACATTCGAAGTAAAATGTTTGAAAATTTAAAATATATTTGGGGAGCAAGTTGATCAGCTTATTATTTCGATATCACTGTCATACACTTTTCACGAATTGCAACGAAGAGAGATGCAAAAAGCCCAAAAGCTGCCAAAGTGATTTATGGTACACTGGTCCACTATAGACACAGCTTCCCTTACCATAGAAGGGGTAGTAGGAGGGAACCATTAATCATCGACGGCGTTCAAAACTGACAGGCCCGGTGCTGTGTGTAAGGATAATGGAGCGGGGTTTTGCATGGGTTTGGTCAAGTGCATAGATAAATTTCGCGCCCCTTTTTGCCAGACCAGATGACCAGACACGCTAACGAAGGGTGGTCCCTCGTTGTGGTCTTTGGGTTATTTGCACCAGCATGGAAGTCCGATGGAATGCACTGCAATTAGTGGGTCACATACCTGTTGTCTGTTTTGGATAATTTGATGTGTGTTCATGGTGGAGCAGTTATTCAAATGCACTATCAATATTTGCTATGAGGACTTAGTAATTAATAATCTTTTTTTGGGAAAATATGTAATTTGAGTAAAACTTTTTAATCCATCAAATTTATTGGCATTTTCACGATTGAAAATAACTTGAAAGTTCATGTTTCATTTGTTCATTTTGTAAATTTTGTATTAACAAATTAACAAAAGAACAACATTAACAACATTAACAACATTAACAACATTAACAACATTAACAACATTAACAACATTAACAACATTAACAACATTAACAACATTAAAAACATTAACAACATTAACAACATTAACAACATTAACAACATTAACAACATTAACAACATTAACAATATTAACAACATTAACAACATTAACAACATAAACAACATTAACAATATTAACAACATTAACAACATTAACAACATTAACAACATTAACAACATTAACAACATTAACAATATTAACAACATTAACAACATTAACAACATTAACAATATTAACAACATTAACAACATTAACAACATTAACAACATTAACAATATTAACAACATTAACAACATTAACAACATAAACAACATTAACAACATTAACAACATTAACAACATTAACACCATTAACAATATTAACAACATTAACAACATTAACAACATTAACAACATTAACAACATTAACAACATGACCAACATTAACAATATTAACAACATTAACAACATTAACAACATAAACAACATAAACAATATTAACAACATTAACAACATTAACAACATTAACAATATTAACAACATTAACAACATAAACAACATTAACAATATTAACAACATTAACAACATTAACAACGTTAACAACATTACCAAAATTAACAAAATTAACAAAATTAACAAAATTAACAAAATTAACAAAATTAACAAAATTAACAAAATTAACAAAATTAACAAAATTAACAAAATTAACAAAATTAACAAAATTAACAAAATTAACAAAATTAACAAAATTAACAAAATTAACAAAATTAACAAAATTAACAAAATTAACAAAATTAACAAAATTAACAAAATTAACAAAATTAACAAAATTAACAAAATTAACAAAATTAACAAAATTAACAAAATTAACAAAATTAACAAAATTAACAAAATTAACAAAATTAACAAAATTAACAAAATTAACAAAATTAACAAAATTAACAAAATTAACAAAATTAACAAAATTAACAAAATTAACAAAATTAACAAAATTAACAAAATTAACAAAATTAACAAAATTAACAAAATTAACAAAATTAACAAAATTAACAAAATTAACAAAATTAACAAAATTAACAAAATTAACAAAATTAACAAAATTAACAAAATTAACAAAATTAACAAAATTAACAAAATTAACAAAATTAACAAAACTAACAAAATTAACAAAATTAACAAAATTAACAAGATTAACAAAATTAACAAAATTAACAAAATAATTTGTTTTTGTGTGTTTTGTTTTTTTTTTTTGTTTTTTGTTTTTTTGTTTTTTTGTTTTTTGTTTTTTGTTTTTTGTTTTTTGTTTTTTGTTTTTTGTTTTTTGTTTTTTGTTTTTTTGTTTTTTGTTTTTTGTTTTTTGTTTTTTGTTTTTTGTTTTTTGTTTTTTGTTTTTTGTTTTTTGTTTTTTGTTTTTTGTTTTTTGTTTTTTGTTTTTTGTTTTTTGTTTTTTGTTTTTTGTTTTTTGTTTTTTGTTTTTTGTTTTTTGTTTTTTGTTTTTTGTTTTTTGTTTTTTGTTTTTTGTTTTTTGTTTTTTGTTTTTTGTTTTTTGTTTTTTGTTTTTTGTTTTTTGTTTTTTGTTTTTTGTTTTTTGTTTTTTGTTTTTTGTTTTTTGTTTTTTGTTTTTTGTTTTTTTGTTTTTTGTTTTTTGTTTTTTGTTTTTCTGCTTTTTGCTATTATTTTAAAATAATAAATTACTTCAAACAAAATGAATTCTTCAAAAAACCATCACGCAGTCTTTGCATCATCAGTGCAGTTTGCACTCGTTTCTTCCGCAATCCAGTGCAAGTGCTCTTCCCTCCATGACTGACCATCATCGGTCAAGCAATTCTTTGAACCTAACCTCAAAACAACAACAAAAAACACAAGACAATTACTCATCTTGTCATCATGCGAACGGATGAGTGAGAGTTTATCATGTCGAACTCATCGAGAAAAATGTGCACGAAAAAATATTCTCGCTCTCGATTCCCGATCCATGGGCCATGGCATGTGGCCCGGTTCCGTGTGGCCTGGTCACAGAAATTCCTTCGTCGTCCGAGCGGCCAAGTACGGAGAGGCAGTAACAGTATATCTGAAAAACGCTTTGTTCGAGATAAGTTTAAATTATTATTTCGCAGAATTAATTAACAGCTTGCAGGAAAGGTTCTGCTGTGTTGTTTTTATTTTTCTTCGGTGCACTTAGTGCACTTGGTACCGTTGACTGGGGCAAATTGGGACAGATGTTATAGCAATGTTCTTGCACAATATCTAGATTTTTTTTATTTAATTAAGTTAAATCGATTAATAAAATAAGTTTCCTTTTGTAATGCAAATCTAACCCAAAAAAAATATGATGGATAAGTATTTTACAATAGTGTTTGTCAAATGTCACTTAAACACACGGTTCTCGTACGCAAAAGGGGGAAGAAAAAGTAAACGGTGACTGGCAAATAAACACTGGATGCCATTATGATGGACATCAATGGCCCAACATTTTCTGAATTGGCAGGTTTTTTTTTAATTTAGTTTGATTCTAAACATTAAAATCACGCATAATCAATGAAAACATTTCGTTAACTAGGTAAATTTGACTTTGACATTCTGTCACAGTTAAAATAATTTTAATTTTGATAGGTTGATAATGTTGATGACCCTCAGCAGGGGTTACATTGCTCTTTACAAATTACAAAATCATGAATTGATTAATTTGATGAAACATTGAATTTTGGCAGTTTTCTATTAATAGTCCATGTTTACAGTTGCTGATAAAACCAGGCATGTTTATTAACAAAAACATGTTATTGATTTCTCATGAAATACCATTTCGAGCTATAGTTTTGATTTATTATAAATTATTACAGTTTCAGTAACTTTAGTACTTTAAACATGAAAACAGGTATATTTATACTCATTGTTGAAATACAGTGGACTCCCTCGTTGTCGATATTGAAGGGACCATCGAGAGCGGGAGTTATCAAATTATAGAACTAAAAAAGCAAAGCAATCTGAAAAATTTATTGGCAGCTGGAGTAATATTGATATCGAGAAGATAGACAGCCAGAAAGTCTACTGAAGAACTATTGCTTAAATACACTCGTTGTCCTATATTGATCCTCCTTAATTTTGTTTGAAATCGAGCAGTTCTTCGTTTTATTTTAGTAAAGTTCCTTAACCCTCTACTGCCCAAATTTTTTATTCGGAAATATTTATTTTTCCCGTGTTCAGGAGGTCATTTTGAGCAACTTTTGTTCTACGAAAAACTTTACTTCTCTTATTTTATGTGTTTCTTGTTTCATTTTTAGTATTTTAATTTGCATTTATCTTGTTTAGTTTATGTTTGTTTCTGGTAGTATTTGGCCTATTCTACCACCTAATATAATTACATTTTGCCTATCTAATTTTTTCACGATTTTGCAGTCACTTTTTCAATTTTTTGCATGTTTTTCACATTTCTTGCTATAGAATGTCACCATCATCATTTAAATTGCAAAAAAATGCGTAGATGCATAGTCTGGGACACAAAAATTACTGCATACTTCTTTTTACTAAAAATATAGAAAATGTTACTTAAAAACACAGCCAAAGTTGACCCCTGAAAAAAATGACATTTTTTAAAACATTGGCAAAGTCACATAAAACAAATTAAACTTCCAACCCTGAATTTTTCTAAAATTTTAAGAGTTCTTCTTTCCAATGCTTTTTAAAGATCAAAAATCGGTTGGAAATTTGATTTTTGGTGATTTTTTTAGATCAAAGCCCGTCTCGAGGCGGGGTTAGGTTGTAGAGGGTAAAACTTACATTATTTCCACTTACTGAGGTGAAATAATGCTGATTTGTTGTTATAATGCTAGTAGCCATTGCTGATTTCAGACGTCGAAATCAAAACACTTATTTTGGCGAAAAAGACACTTCAATGTCAGTCAACATTGTTTTAAATGATGCTGCACTTGCTAAATAAAGGATTTGTTGACAAAAATACGGTTTAAATTGGGATTTTATTGAATTTCCATCAGAAAACCTACAGAATGACCACTTTAGGAAAGGGTGAACAACGTACCCTATAATGCGGATATAAGTAAACTGTGGACTGTGAACTTATCTTGCAATTGAAGACAACTTGTACTGCTAAGCGATATTGAGCAAACTCTTTATTTTATTCAAATGACACTTATCTTCAAACAGTGCATCATCTACAGTAGGGGAGAGTGGGGAGACTTGATCCCCTTTTTTTGTATCGTACATAACTCTGTCAATTTCTCACAAAACTTTGAACTTTTTGCATGAATTGAAAGCCTAAACATTCAACTATGTTTGGCTGATTAGGGTATTTCACCAGATAAACTCTTTGAATCAAGCCAAGCGTTTTAAAAAAAATATTTTAAACCGGCATTTTCAAAATGTTGGGGGTAATTTGATCCCCCTTTCAACATTTTTAAGAAATCTGAAGCAAAATGTTTCTTATTGATCCAAACTGTTAATTTTCTATAAGTTACAGCAATTTCACATTGAACTTGTACGTTTGTGTTCAAAATATAACAAGTTTAGCATGCAAAATATTTAATAACTTAAATTTTCTTTGGTGTCTTCGGGACATATTTAGCCGCTAATTTTTGTTTACAAAACTTTTGAAAAATGGTTCAAACTGCAGTAAGTTATGTACAACCAGTGCTTGAAAAGGGATCTATCACTGAAAGGGACTGCTCAATATTCGATAGAACTTTCTGTCAGCGATCATTTCCCAAAACGATATTTGATCGCTGACACACAACGCCTATCATGATCGTCGTTGCTTGGCGACGGTCAGTGAACGTAAACACGAAGACGAAACGAACGAAAAATGCCTCAAGCTCAAGCAGCCGCCCGAACGAGACAACGTGCTCTTTCTCTTTCTCTCGTTTTTGTCTCTCTCTTCCTAATGTATGCTGCGTGGTGACAGGAGTCATATGATTGCTATCATTGGAGAGATGATCGGAATCTCTGTAGAATGTCAAACGAACGCTCTCCAAGCGATTTTTCTCCTGGAGGGAAGTCAATGATTGTGTGAGTGACTTTGCGTAGCACTAATTCCTTTGTGTGTGAAGCGAACGAAGGTAGAATTTTAAAATCAGGTTGTCGTGGTGAAGACGATTGGAGTGTTCTGTCAGCTATCACCAAAAAAGTCGAAATCTAGCTAAACATTGTAATAGGGCCTAAGCCGAAGTGTAAACAAACGTTCCAAATGTAAACATCAACTGACGTGAGCAGGATAGACTCTTTGTTTTCACTTCGGCTTCGGTCCTTTTACATTGTTTTGCTTGAAATTTCGCAAGCCCTGTGTACAACTATACTAAAGGAAACTATGTACGAAAACCCAGCCCAATTATTTAATCTTCAGGCTGATTCCAGTGACTGTAAAAATGCAGGGATCAAGTCTCCCTAAACGCACTTTTTTAAACAATTGATTGTAAAATAGTATGACGATAAATTTAACGTCAAATGCGTAAGGGTTTGGATATATTTATCAAACAATTCATGTATAAAAAATAATTTTTGAGTGCTTTCTATACTTAACAAAACAAAGAAAAAAGATCTCTTTGAAGTTTTTTGCAGCACTTTTTAGAAATATGTGTGTAACTCAATCTAAACATTTTTTTAATTTTTTTCTTTGTTTTCTACAATGAGTTTTAGTCAATTTCGCACAACTTTCTACAACAAAGCTAATTGTTTTACCCACATGCTGACGAGATACAGGCTTGGGATCAAGTGTCCCCGGGGATCATGTCTCCCCACTCTCCCCTACTGAATTGAGCTAGTTATTGTATGGTTTTTTTTATAAGTTGATTTATTATTTCATTTTCATGTTGAATAACGCCTTGCCGCCTAGGCTACAGATAGTTTAGATAAATTGAAACGTGCTGTGTGATTCACAATTGATATAATTTTATTTTTTTCCTTAACATAATTTGCATAACATTTTGAAGAAAAAACTGTCGTTTAACAAACCTACAATTCAATTTCTGTTACGTTTAGATCTGTTGAGATACGTACTAATCTAACATGAACTGAGTTATTTAACGCTATTCCAGACATGTCACGGCACACCTACTTTGACTATTTTTGTTGATCTTTTGCAGGATTCTGTAAGTTTTAGCAAAACAATGTCAATGTCGAAATGTAAACAAAGAGTCAATCCTGCTCGTTCCTAATGTAAACATCAACTGACGTAAGCAGGGCGGACTCTTTGTTTACACTTCAACCATGGCCTCATTACATTGTTTTGCTTGAGTTGCACTTCGTAATTTATGACAACCGAGTAATTTCATGAGTTTTTTGTTTTATTTTTTGGGTAAGTTTTCGTACAGTCCTTCGTTTGGATTCAAGCTTGTTTTGAAAGCTGTGCGGTACTTAATGCGATTCGTTTTGCTTTTAGAATCTCCCCTGCCAACACGAGAGAACTAAGCAGAAATCCGCACACCAGAATCCACCACAACGAGATCAGATCCCGAAAAGAGAGCAGATCTTTAGCATAATCGACAGGCGGTTTGATTTCATCAATGTACGGAGCGGCCCAGTATGACCAGAGGCCGGTATTGTAGAGCCGATGAAAGATCAGTTGATAGTGCTCCAAGAATGGACTGTTTTTGGCGATAGTCGATTGACGTAGTACCCACGAAACTCTTTGCGGCATAACATAGTATTCGTACAATCCGTGTTTTGGATCTATCCCAAAGATTGCTATTTTGTAAGCTTGTTCACATGTCAGCAGATGGGAACAGGTGAAAAATTGGTGGTCAGGGTTTTCACGCAGGCTGACAACTTTTTTCAGAAGGTTTGGATGGAACTCTTGAAGATAGTCAATTACGATCGGTAATGAGTAACAGAGGGGTACGTCGGATTGTTCAAACTCTGCCAAGGATTGAATCCTAGGATGATGCTGGACGGACAACATAAATGCTATCATCTTCGCCTGGTATGCTTCCGACAAGAGGAAAGTTACTGTTGCTATCGTAAAGATAACGAATCGTTCAACTCTTTGCTGGCTATGTTCGGCAATAGCACTGCCAAAGAATACTGTAGCTAGTATATTTCTCGGGAACACCGTAGGTAGCTTTAAATTTAAGATAACGCAAATTATTGCTACCAGCATAATGGCAATCCATAGGGGCAAGGTGAATGGGACGTACAAATGCTCGAAATATGAAGTAATCATTTGATCCGATAGAAGTAGACACAACCCGTCGAAATTAAGTGGGTTGATGTATTCGTGTCCAGGAATATATATGTACGGAACAAGTGACACTTTTCTTTCATTTAATAAATTTGAATAAGCGTCTTCTACACTAATATCCTCTAAATATTGAGTCCACTGAAGAGTAGCATTGATATGCTTTGTAAATGCTACCACATTTTCGTAGAATGGCCCTTCCAACGAGCCGTCGATATTGGTAATTAGATAAGGGAAAACATTTACTTTACTCACAGTTAATGGGAACCCTCCAATATCCTTAAAAATATCTCGATCTAGAAAAAAAGGAATCCACCCAACGTCTCTGGATTCCAACATCGTTTCAGTGAACAAATCGAACGAATAAACACCCAAATGGCCACAAGCAGGAGTCACCGTTACTAATATCGACCGAACTAGCTCAAATGTCAAAGCTAAAATTTTATAAAAGTTAACACAAATCTTCAAATAGCTACGCGGAGTATTTTGCACTACAAAAACAATGCTTGCAAAGCGACTCCACAGGTTCAGTTTTTCGACCTCTTTCAGCGTGTTGTACGGTGCGTTCAACGAATCTCGCGGCAACATAACAAGCATAAAGGAGCACTTTTTCGGCGACATCTCGTTCCCCACGATAAACTCAGAGCTTAGTACCACTAGAGGATTACGATAGAAACCCGCACTAGCACTGCAAAAGTCTGCCAGGATGTCCGTGGGAAATCCCGCGAGATGATTCCGACTACACGACCTGGATGTCAACGCATCCGTAACAAGGTCCAACTCGGTCCTTAAGTTGACGACACAGACCAGCGGAACGGCAGGATCTTCCTGCAGCTTGATGTTGGCGACAGCCGCCAAAAGCAGACCGATTGCTGGCAGCATACTTTTAGGTAAGGATGAATTGGCCAGCGGAAACGAACTGACTTTAGTTCAACTTTTCCCAAGCAGTTACAACTAACATGATGCTATCGGAATACTACAAATGTGACGTTTGGGAATACGAAGCAAAAGATGAAAACGTCGATAAATTAAAAAATATCTGCAATTTGTTTGCCCCTGGAGTGATAATAACATTTGAAACATAGGGGAACTATACCCTTTCTCAGCCTATTTCTATTATCGGCCTATCAGCACTTTGGTCATGAATTACAACTTGCATAAAGTGTTTTTGACTGTTCCAAAGTAATGAATATCTCAAATAAAAGTGAGCAAGCAACTCTCCATTGTTGAAACATCTGAAAATGTTGATTTAATAGCGGAAAACGGAAAAGTGATGAGAATTGGTCGAACGGCTTAGAGTGATTAGAATGGGCATATTTCCCCTAGTTTAAATGTTTTTCATGAAATGTGTAAATCTAATCTAATCTAATCAGACCCTGGCACAGCCAATCTTTCGAATGGGTTCCTGGAGAGTGCCTTAGGTTAGATTACGCCTAGCACTCTTCATGTCATTTATTAACATTTGTAGTGCGCCATTGCATCGGAATGCATTGAAACATCACAAGCGTTAAACCGGCCAGGCCTACTGCGTAAAGCCGTATCGCAGAGACATGAATCGTTTTGAAGTGGATTGAGTTTGAGCACAGAGTGTTCGAACAACAACACAATTCTGAATCGACAGGGTAGGAAGAAGCGTGGGGACACACCACCATACGCTCCGAGATTTTTGGTTGTATTCGTTGGGAGCACCATGCTAAGAAGTTTGGTACTCCGGGACCCTCTGGGATGGGACATTGTATTTCCCACGAATGCCCTGACTCTATTTACCGTGGTTATAGCGCCACAACTCGCTCTCTGTAACAGTATTTCTAATTCCAGATTAAGCTCATCAAGTCGTCATGGCCTAATGGTTAGCATTTTTGCTTACCAAT
Organism: Culex pipiens pallens; assembly: GCF_016801865.2. NCBI lineage: Eukaryota > Metazoa > Arthropoda > Insecta > Diptera > Culicidae > Culex > Culex pipiens. Next base: position 76,173,157 of record NC_068939.1, read on the forward strand.
CCAAAGGACGGGGATTGAACCCCGCCTCGAGCGATTTAGATTTTTCGTTCATATTCATCATTTCAAATTTCTATGTTCTAAACTTTCTCGTTGGGAGCAGAAGGGCATCGAACCCCTAACCATTCGCTTACAAAGCGAACAGCTTAACTAGTCAGCCACGGCCGCTCCTAATGCTTTTCGAGAAATGTGTAAAAGTAAAATACGTACTTTATAAATATTTTGTTCAAAATTCCATTGTCGGGAAAAGGATAACCTAGCAAAAAAATCAGAATATTATTGAAAAATAATAGTTTAACATTAAATGTATACATCTATAAAAGTCTTAATATTAGTCTTAATCTGTGGTATTCGACAATTTGAACCGGTTGAAAGTTTAAACCACCCTCCCCCCAAACTGCGTTACGTAGTAAAGGAACGCTCCCTTGAGCAACTCTCTACGAAATCGGCCGATTTCAACCATTTTTATTTTTTGTATTTTTTTATTTGACTTAAACTTTGTGGGGGCCTTCCATATGACCAAATAAGCTGTTTTGCGTCATTGGTTCACCCATACAAGTCGCCATACAATTTTGACTGCTGTCCACACAAAAATGGTATGTAAATATTCAAACAACTGTAACTTTTGAGTGAATTTTCGGATCAATTTGGTGTCTTCGGCAAAGTTGTAGGTATTGTTGAGGACTTTTGAGAAAAAAATAGGAACACGGAAAAAGTTGCAGATTTTTTAATCAACTTTTTTCACTAAAACTCAATTTCCCAAAATACGTATTTTTTGATTTTCGAAATTTTTTGATATGTTTTAGGGGACAAAAATTCGCAACTTTTGAGCCATGGTCAAAAAATCTGCCGCCGAGTTATGAATTTTTGAAAAAATAGTGATTTTTGGGAAAAAATCCAAGTTTCATGCAAAAACAAATTTAACTTAATTTTTTAATGCAAAATTGAATTTGCAATTGAAAAGTACTTCACAGATTTTTTGATAAAGGACTCCGTTTTTAAGATATAGCCACCGAAAGTTCGATTTTAGCGAAATATTTGCAGTTTTTCGATTTTTTTAAAATAGTGACCATGAGTGACCATTTCTAAAAATATATTTTTTTTAAATTTGCTTTAAAATTGTCTAAGAGACATTGAAGATTGGACCTCTGGTTGCTGAGAAAGAGCCGTTTTAAGAAAAAGAAACACGAAAATTGAAGTTTTCTTAATCTCACCAAAACAACCCACCATTTTCTAATGACGATATCTTAGCAACTAATGGTCCGATTTTCAATCTTAATACATGAAACATTTGTGAAATTTTCCGATCTCTTTGAAAAAGATATTTTGAATTTTATTAAATCAAGACTAGCATTTTAAACGGGCATAATATTCAATGTTTGGCCCTTTTAGAATGTTAGTCTTGATTTAAAAAAAATCAAAATATTTTTTTCGAAAAGATCGGAAAATTTTACAAATGCTTCATGCATTAACATTGAAATCGGACCATTAATTGCTGAGATATCGTCATTAGAAATTGGTGGGTTGCTTTGGTGAAATTCAGAAAACTTCAATTTTCGTGTTTCTTTTTCTTAAAGCGGCTCTTTCTCAGCAACCAGAGGTCCAATCTTCAATGTCTCTTAGACAATTTTATGGCAAATTTTCTGAACTTTAAAAAAAATATTTTTAGAGGTGGTCACTAATGGTCACTATTTTTAAAAATCGATAAACTGCAAATATTTCACTAAAATCAAACTTTCGATGGCTATTTCTTGAAAACGGAGCCCTTTATCAAAAAATCTGTAAAGTACTTTTCGATTGCAAATTCAATTTTGCATTAAAAAATTAAGTTAAACTTGTTATTGCATAAAACTTCGATTTTTCCCAAAAATCAATTTTTTTTCAAAAATTCATAACTCGGCGGCAGATTGTTTGACCATGTTTCTCTATGGCTCAAAAGTTGCGAATTTTTGTCCCCCAAAACATATCGAAAAATCTCTAAAATCAAAAAATACGTATTTTGGGAAATTGAGTTTAAGTGACAAAAAAGTTGATTGAAAAATCTGGAAAAAAAAATTCCGTGTACCTTTTTTCTCAAAAGTCCTCAACAATACCTACAACTTTGCCGAAGACACCAAATGGATCAGAAAATTCACTCAAAAGTTACAGTTGTTTGAATATTTACATACAATTTTTGTATGGACAGCAGCCAAAATTGTATGGAGACTTGTATGGGTGAACCAATGACGCAAAATAGCTTATTTGGTCATAAGGAAGGCCCCTACAAAGTTTGAGCCAAATAAAAAAATACAAATAAAATTCATTTCCGGTTTTGGTAGAGAATTGCTCCCTTAGTAGTATCTCGCCAGTTCATAAGAAGAATAATGAATGACACAGCAAAAAAAGTATAAGTCCAACTGCGTGTAAAAGGCCTTGGTGAGAATTAATGTTTGCATTATTTCATAAAAAAGATATTTTATTTTATGTAGCCTAACAGATTGGAAAACCTACTTGACCGAAAAGTCAAGTTGATATAAGCGTTAATCTTTTCCACTTTTTTATTGGAAACTGTTTGGATCCGGTTTCTGATCTTTTTTTGTTGCAACTAAATTTTATGATACAGTTACATTAAAGGTAATATTAAAAGGGAGTATCAATTTATAGCTTGAAAAATCATACTGTTTGAAAATAAGTTAGAATAAGTTTATAAAATATAAAAAAAAAAACGTACAAAATATTACTTCAAAAAATTTCAGATTCTAAGCAAATATTTTAACATTTTAAAACAAAATGTATCAAAATATGCTTTATTAGGCGGTAATATCCAAATCTATTTTCCAGCAAATTAATTTTCCAGTTACTTTTGGGGTCCTAAACAAGTCCCCAAATTTTTAAAACGATTTGTTTAGTCCTCAATTTGCGCATAGTGATTGAAATTCGCAAAATATCGTTGAATTCATTGAAATATTTTTTTCCCTAAGGTTTTATTTTTTCCGATCTGTGAATTGAATTTTTTCTACTTGAACAAATCTTATTTCAACTAATAAAAATCTAAATATGTTGTGGAAACAAAGTTAGGAAAATGTATACGCCATCTGAAGTGTGAAGAAAAACAAACAAATTGGAAAATTACCTTCTCCGATACTGCTCATATTTGGCAGGGCTGTTGATACCAACAAAAAATGCAAGAATCCCCCTCTATTCTGGAACCACAAATCTTACAAAGTCTGATTTGGATGAAATTCGGGATTCTTGCATGTTTTGATAGTTTCAACAGCCCTGCAAAATTTGAGCAGAGTAGGAGAGGGTAATATTCAAATGCTATTCCGCTTCAGATGGAATGACCCATACTTGAATTTCAAGAATTCCCAAAAAGTGTTTCTAATTTCCTGGGAAACGGGAAATACTTTTCCCGGGAAGGGGAATTGGACGCTCCAGACTTCAATTTTACATTTTTGTTCAGAGTTCAAATTCTACCTTACCTTTCAAATATTTTTTTTAAATTGCAAAACGTTAAAAATTTGCTCGGATTTTATTTTAATCTTCAGACAGAGTTTTAAGGTTTTATTTCTAAAGCTTGAAAGTAGACTTAGAAGAAGAAGAAGAAGAATGAATATTACCTCTTTTATGATGTAACTTTACCTTCAGAGGTAAAATTACACTTTTTTTTACGTAAAAGATTTACCCCTTCCTAGATGTAATATAAGCATGATTTTTTTTACTGTGTACTTATAACAGTGAAATTGCAGGAATACGGCCACTTAAACTTAAAAATAAAGTAAATATAGCAGAGTCGAAAGGAAAAATGATTTTTGCATCTTATTTATAATTTACCACCAAAGTGTTCCGAGATTGTGGGTATTCCGAGTATGTGAGTTGACTGAAACTGTTTATTTTGTTAACTCTTGCCACTTTAACTAAAAAGATGAGTAAAATATAATTGGAATAGTCAACGATAAGAACATCATCCGACAGTTAAATTTGAGGCAAGTGCATGTCATAAATTATTTTAAATCATATCTTTCAGTTGGTTTCATATTTCAGACTTATTTTCCCGTCCAAAACACACTGCTGCCTTAGTAGGCTCGTAACAATCGATGTTTTCTAAAGGTTTTCTTCTTACATCATTTTACTTTACATCTTTTCTCTCATATAGCCACACGTCCCATTCAAATTTTATTGTGTATCATTACTTTTTATTGATATTACTTTTTCACTTCTTCTTTCTTTCTTATTCTCTGCTCTCTCTCTCTCTCTCTCTGCGCTTGTCCAACTTCATTTGGAGTTCGTTTAAAGTCATTAAATATTTAAATATTTTTGAAATAAAATTATCATATTTTATTAATAAATTTCTCGAAATAGTGAACGGAATGGGATCTGTCGGAATCTGGAGAAGAAGTGAAGTAAAAGAAAGCAGCACCACAACAACATCGAGTGAATCAAAACGAACCGGGCAAAGGAAGAGAACGGGAAAAGGAAACATATTAGAAACTGGATTGGACTGTCAACAAGTTTTTTTTCTTTCCTTATTCGCTTCTCGTTTGTGCGACCAGTCGAAGAGATCAAATTGCGCTTTGCTGTGATCTTTCTCTGCTTTTTACAATATTTTATGTATTTCTTTTAAATTGAAAAAAGTATTTGTGATTATGATTCAACATTTTAAAAGTATAAATTTTAATGTTTGAACATTTTAACTTACAAAATGTTATATTATCTATTTATGATGATTTCTCTTCATTTTTCCAGAGAATCCCAACAGATGGATCCATCAACGTCGATATGCTAATCACAAACAATCGTGCAATCCATCACCATCCCCAACCGTCATCATCATTATCGTTCATAATCGCCTTCAGAGAGCGGGAAGCCTCGAGAGACACCGCGCGCCGCAAGTTGTTTTGACGCAGGTGAATCGGACCAGCGTTTGCGTCAAAAAGGCGCAGCAGAAAAAGCAACACATATTTTGCAACATCTCTCCAAGAAACAGCATGTTCTGCCTCAAGATTAGGCGGCGAAGTTAGTTTGGAGTCGTGCACCGCTCCGTACACTCTCACATGTATAATAATAACCACTAAACAATAAAACTTTACGACCGCAAATTGCCCTGTTTGTACTTCACGACTTTTCCATTTCTTGAATTCTTTCTCGTTTTTTCCTCTCTTTTTTTGTTTCACTGTGTATGGTTTAGCAAATGCATCGACATTTTGTAAAATTAAGTTTGATCAACTTTGACCAGAATTTTTGAAGATAAACGCATTTTGATCTCAAATTTGTTAAAATTTGGAAACAAAAAACCCTTTCTGAAAACAGTGACCATCCCAGATTTAAAAAGAAAATCAACGTAACTATTTTTGTAAAAGCACTGTTCAAAAAATCATTAACCCTCAACAACATTACCCCGTCTCTAGACGGACTTCGATCTAAAAAATTGCCAATTTTTCAATTTTTCAACAAATTTTTGTAAGAATTCTTAAAATTTTAGAAAATTTTAGGGTTGGGAGTTTAATTTGTTTTAAGTAACTTTGCCAATTTTTTTAAAAAAAAATGCCATTTTGCCATTGTCAACTTTGAATAGGCCAAATACTTAAAAAAAACATAAACTAAACAAGCTAAATGCAAATTAAAATACTAAAAATAAAACAAAAATAACATAAAACAAGAGAGTTAAATTTTTTCTTAGTACTAAAGTTGCTCAAAATTACCTTCTGAACACGGGAAATCTAATCTAATCTAATCTAATCTAATCAGACCCTAGCGCAGCCAATCTTTCGAAGGAATCCTGGAGAGTGCCTTAATTCTTCTTAATGACGCCTAGCTTCTTGTCATTTATTAACATTTGTAGTGCGCCATTGCATTAGAATGCATTGAAACATCACAAGCGTTAAAGCGGCCAGGCCTACTGCGTAAAGCCGTATCGCAGAGATGACTCGTAATTGGGTTGAGTTTGAGCACTGAGTATTCGAACAACAACACAATTCTGAATCGACAGGGGAGGAAGGAGCGTGGGGACACACCACCATACGCTCCGAGATTTTTGGTTGTATTCGTTGGGAGCACCATGCTAAGAAGGTTTGGTACTCCGGGACCCTCTGGGTTGGGACATTGTATTTCCACGAATGTCCTGGACATTATGTGCCGTGGTTATAGCGCCACAACTCGTTACCTCCTGAACACGGGAAAATGAAAAAATCTAAAAAAAAGTTGGGCAGTAGAGGGTTTCTGATTGATATCTTCAGCAAAGTTATAGGTTATTATTGGTTTTTTTAGAAAAAAATAAGTAGGGAAAGTGGTGCAAGACAAGCTTTCTACTACCCAGAAAAAAACTCAATTTTATTTTTTATTTAATATGACTAATAGTTAAATTCCCCTTACAGTCCAGACTAAATTATCCGAAGGTTTGTATGGGGCTTCGGATAATCGACTAATGCATATTTGGGATTATTTTAAAATGTTTTGAAATTTTATTATTTGTCGCAAAAAATAAAATGTTCGTCAATACTAAGATTTTAAGGAAAATAATGATAGCAAAACAACTGGACAGGTGTATAATGCATTTTAAACACTTTTTTCATTAAAATGGCTTGTAATTTCAATTTTTATACTTTTTTTTTGACCCCCCCACGGCTTTGGTCACAGTAGAGGGACATAAACTTCAAAAAATATTTGCAACGGCCTTATTTAATTTTCTAACTCTTTCAAAATGGATTTTTTCAATATTCCCGCCATTTTTGACGCCATCTTGGATTTACAAATTCTGAACCACTTTAGTGTAGTTTAGAGTCATACTTGCTCGATTACACAGCAAAAAATTTCCGTGTAAAATCGCATGCAAAAGCATGCACATCGCCTTTGGGAGCAATAGTATTTGGGTAATTCTCTACCAACTCACACGAAATCGGGAAAAGTTGCCCCGACCCCTCTTCGATTTGCGTGAAACTTTGTCCTAAGGGGTAACTTTTGTCCCTGATCACGAATCCGAGGTCCGTTTTTTGATATCTCGTGACGGAGGGGCGGTACGACCCCTCCCATTTTTGAACATGCGAAAAAAAGAGGTGTTTTTCAATAATTTGCAGCCTGAAACGGTGATGAGATAGAAATTTGGTGTCAAAGGGACTTTTGTGTAAAATTAGACGCCCGATTTGATGGCGTACTCAGAATTCCGATAAAACGTTTTTTCATCGAAAAAAACACTAAAAAAGTTTTAAAAATTCTCCCATTTTCCGTTACTTGACTGTAAAAAATTTTGGAACATGTCATTTTATGGGAAATTTAATGTACTTTTCGAATCTACATTGTCCCAGAAGGGTCATTTTTTCATTTAGAACAAAATTTTTCATTTTAAAATTTCGTGTTTTTTCTAACTTTGCAGGGTTATTTTTTAGAGTGTAACAATGTTCTACAAAGTTGTAGAGCAGACAATTACAAAAAATTTGATATATAGACATAAGGGGTTCGCTTATAAACATCACGAGTTATCGCGATTTTACGAAAAAAAGCTTTTAAAAAGTTACTTTTTGCGTTTCTCTTTGTTTTGTCGTCCGTGTCTGTCGCGGGTGACCATGAATGGCCATGATCGATGACGACCAACTTTTTCAAAACTTTTTTTCGTAAAATCGCGATAACTCGTGATGTTTATGAGCAAACCCCTTATGTCTATATATCAAAATTTTTGTAATTGTCTGCTCTACAACTTTGTAGAACATTGTTACACTCTAAAAAATAACCCTGCAAAGTTAGAAAAAACACGAAATTTTAAAATGAAAAATTTTGTTCTAAATGAAAAAATGACCCTTCTGGGTCAATGTAGATTCGAAAAGTACATTAAATTTCCCATAAAATGACATGTTCCAAAAAATTTTACAGTCAAGTAACGGAAAATGGGAGAATTTTTAAAACTTTTTTAGTGTTTTTTTCGATGAAAAATACGTTTATTTGGAATTCTGAGTACGCCATCAAATCGGGCGTCTAATTTTACACAAAAGTCCCTTTGACACCAAATTTCTATCTCATCACCGTTTCAGGCTGCAAATTATTGAAAAACACCTCTTTTTTCGCATTTTCAAAAATGGAAGGGGTCGTACCGCCCCTCCGTCACGAGATATCAAAAAACGGACCTCGGATTCGTGATCAGGGACAAAAGTTACCCCTTAGGACAAAGTTTCACGCAAATCGAAGAGGGGTCGGGGCAACTGCTGTGTGAGTTGGCGGAGAATTACCCATTTAATATTGCATGAGAAAACGTGTACACAAAAAGCATGTGAGCAACTCTCTACGAAATCGGCCGATTTCGACCATTTTTATTTTTTGTATTTTTTGATTTGACTCAAACTTTGTGGGGGCCTTCCCTATGACCAAATAAGCTATTTTGCGTCATTGGTTCACCCATACAAGTCTCCATACAATTTTGGCTGCTGTCCATACAAAAATTGTATGTAAATATTCAAACAGCTGTAACTTTTGAGTGAATTTTCTGATCCATTTGGTGTCTTCGGCAAAGTTGAAGGTATTGTTGAGGACTTTTGAGAAAAAAATATGTACACGGAAAAAAAATTTGCAGATTTTTTATCAACATTTTTTTACTAAAACTCAATTTCCCAAAATACGTATTTTTTGATTTTCGAGATTTTTTGATATGTTTTAGGGGACAAAAATCCGCAACTATTGAGCCATAGAGAAAAAAAATCTGCCGTCGAGTTATGAATTTTTGAAAAAATAGTGATTTTTGGAAAAAATTGAATTTCATGCAAAAACAAGTTTGACATGATTTTTTAATGCAAAATTGAATTTGCAATCGAAAAGTACTTTGCAGTTTTTTTTGATAAAGGGCTCCATTTTCTAGATAAAGCCACCGAAAGTTTGATTTTAGCGAAATATTTGCAGTTTTTCAATTTTTAAAAATAGTGACCATGAGTGACCATTTCTAAATTATTTTTTTTTGAAAAGTTCATAAATTTTGCTATAAAATTGTTTAAGAGACATTGAAGATTGGACCTCGGGTTGCTGAGATAGAGCCGCTTTAAGAAAAAGAAACACAAAAATTGAAGTTTTCTAAATCTCACCAAAACAACCCACCTTTTTCTAATGACGATATCTCAGCAATTAATGGTCCGATTTTCAATGTTAATACATAAAACATTCGAAAAAAATATTTTGAATTTTTTTAAATCAAGACTAACATTTTAAAAAGGCCAAATATTGAATATTACGCCCATTTAAAATGCTAGTCTTGATTTAAAAATTTTCAAAATATTTTTTTCGAAAAGATCGGAAAATTTCACGAATGTTTTAAATGCTGAGATATCGTCATTAGAAAAAGGTGGGCTGTTTGGGTGAGACTTAAAAAACTTCAATTTTCGTGTTTCTTTTTCTTTAAGCCGCTGTATCTAAGCAACCCGAGGTCCAATCTTCAATCTTCACTATTTTTATAAATTGAAAAACTGCAAATATTTCGCTAAAATCAAACTTTCGGTGGTTATATCTTGAAAACGGAGCCCTTTATCAAAAAATCTGTAAAGTACTTTTCGATTGCAAATTCGATTTTGCATTAAAAAGTAATTTCAAACTTGTTTTTGCATAAAACTTCAATTTTTTCCAAAAATCACTATTTTTCAAAAAATCATAACTCGGCGGCAGATTTTTGACCATGTTTCTCTATGGCTCAATAGTTGCGAATTTTTGTCCCCTAAAACATATCAAAAAATCTCGAAAATAAAAAAATACGTATTTTGGAAAATTGAGTTTTAGTGAAAAAAAAGTTGATAAAAAAATCTTCAAATTTTTTTCCCGTGTACCTTTTTTTTCTCAATAGTCCTCAACAATACCTACAACTTTGCCGAAGACACCAAATTGATCAGAAAATTCACTCAAAAGTTACAGCTGTTTGAATATTTACATACCATTTTTGTATGGACAGCTGCCAAAATTGTATGGAGACTTGTATGGGTGAACCAATGACACAAAATAGCATATTTGGTCATAGGGAAGGCCCCCACAAAGTTTGAGTCAAATAAGGGGGGCGCAGTTGCTGAGCCAGCAGAGGTTGCTTTGCTGCTGCGGGGTCGTTGTACCTCAGCCTGTAGTTCAGCGACCTCCTCTCAGGCGACAAATCCAAAAAGTCCGTATTTCGGCCAGCATGCGGTGGCCAGCAAGCAGAGATGGCCCAGGAGCTCTATCCTTCCGACGAACAGTTAAAACACGTAACACTTCACCAAACACACATTTATTACGCTTAAAAATCTATATTTCACTTAAAACTAAACACATTAAAATCGTCACGCGCGGGTTCCTTGCAAACCGGTGTCCTTGCCGGTCCAGACACAACTGAACTATCATAAATTTTGTAGGTCTTGGCAAACCTCCGAAACATGCGAAAACGGGTCGTGCGACGTCCTCTACTACGATTCTCCAGAGAGGATCGTAGTAGAGAACCGCTCCCCCTAATATTGTTGCAGCGGCACGATCCTCGCGATCCTCGGTGATGACCGTTGACCTCTCGCTTTCTCCCACAGCCGTCAGCTCGAGTCCAGCACGTTGGACGAGCTGCGGCAATCGTCTCCGCGAGATGAGCGAGATCGGTCCAGGGTTGTAGTCGAAAGGGGTCCCGGGGTCATCACCGAACATCCTCACCCATCCAGAAATCACAGCATTTCTGAAAAGAAAACAAAAGAAGACCTCTTCGACGGGATAGGGAAGGGAAGGGATTGGGGTAGCTATTGTTCACTCGGTTTGTTGGCATTGTGCTCCTCTTCGTCCAGTGGAAGTAAACAAATCTTCTCGACCGGCCTTTTGATCAGCTTCGTCGCAGTCTTGAGAGTGACAACACGTACGACACCATCAGCACCTGGATGGACTTCGCTGATCCTCGCTAGCTTCCAGCGCGTGGGTGGCAGATTGTCGTCGACGATTACGACCAGCTTGCCGACTTCTATCTGCACAGGTGACCGCCAACGTTTCGTGCGAGCTTGCAGCTGACTCAGGTATTCCCTTTTCCACCGATTCCAAAATAGTTGTTGTTTCTGCTGGATCTGTTGGTAATGGTTGAGACGGTTTGCAGGTAGATTGATGAAATCACGGTCCGGTAGCGCCTTCAACGATGATCCAACGAGAAAATGCGCAGGCGTGAGCGGCTCGAGATCATTGGGGTCGTCGGACATGGGAGTGATGGGCCTCGAGTTCAGACAGCCTTCCACCTGAACGAGCAGCGTATTCATATCCTCGATCGAGATAGGTTCGTCTCCAATGACACGCAGAACGTGGTGCTTGGCTGAGCGTACGGCCGCCTCCCATAAACCACCGAAATGAGGACCGCTTGGTGGGCTGAACGACCAGCGAATCTCGTTGTTGGCGCAATCCCTGAAGACCTTCTCCTGGTGCTGTTTGTCCCGAAGCAGTGTAAACAACTCGTGCAACCTGTTCCGTGCTCCGACAAAGTTGGTCCCATTGTCAGACCAGATCTCGGCGACAGGTCCTCTGCGCGAGGTGAACCGATGTAAAGCCTGCAGAAAGCGTTCCGTGGAGAGGTCCGACACGAGTTCGAGGTGCACGGCCTTGGTGCACAGGCACACGAACAGGCACACGTACGCCTTGATCGCCGTGCGCCGAGGACCTGGACGAATGAACACTGGGCCAAAGTAGTCAACGCCAGTTCTCGAGAACGGACGCGCAACCGTGACGCGTACCGCTGGCAGATCGCCCATGAATTGTCGCACCGGCGTAGGTTTGGCCTTGAAGCATGTTTTGCACTGATGCACGATCGTGCGTGCCACGCTCCGTCCTCCCAAAGGCCAGAATCGAAGCCGAACTGTTCCCAACAGCAGCTGTGGTCCAGCGTGCAGCAGCCCGAGATGATAGTATTTCAAAACCAACCGTGTGAAGTAATGGCGCGCAGGCAGAACAGCAGGGTGCTTGGCGTCCTCGGGCTCGTCAGAGTTTTTCAACCGCCCACCCACACGAATAATGTTGTCCTGGTCTAGGTAAGGGTTGTACCAACGAAGAGGTGATTTAACAGCAACCGTTTTTCTTGCAGATAGTGCCTTAATTTCATCAGCGAACGATTCCATCTGAACCCGACGAATCAGCACGTTCTCTGCCTCCTTCAGTTCCGCCGTGGTGAGAAATCCGGATGTACGGTCCGAGCTGGGAGTGCGGAGAAGTTTCATGAGCCGCAACCAAACGGCTGTTTGACGGATCAGCTTCGGGTACGAAGAGAATTTTGCAAAATAAAGATCGTTGAACTCCTGTACCACCGACACAGTGTTTGCTGTCACCGATCGACGTCTTTCCGTTTCCGCATTCTCATCTTCAGCTGTAGATTCTGCATTCGGCCAGTGCTCTGGGCTCAAACGCAGCCAATCCGGTCCAAACCACCAGAACTCGTTGTCCACGATGTCCTGTGGCGAGATTCCTCTGGAAATAAGATCAGCAGGGTTTTGAAGTCCTGGGACGTGTTGCCAACGAAATCCTTCCGTGATGTTTTGAATTTTCGACACCCTGTTTGCAACGAACACGTTCCACGTGGTCGGGATAGATCCAAGCCAGCAGAGTACGCACGTGGAGTCCGTCCAGAAATATGCGTCCACTGGAATGTCGAGCGCTTCTCGTAGAACCTTGAACAGCTGCGCAACCAAGACCGCTCCGCAGAGCTCCAGTCTCGGAATCGTCTGAACCTTGAGCGGGGCCACCCGCGACTTTGAGGCCAACAGACGAACCATAACTTCTCCCTTTGCGTTCTCGCTACGAACGTAAACACAACCACCGTAGGCCTTGGTGGACGCGTCTGAGAAGCAATGCAGCTGAACCGACGTTGCGTTAGGGATGACGACACATCTCGCAAACCGAACCGAACTGAGAACCGGTAATTGCTCCTCGAATTTCCGCCAGTTCTCACCCATCATCGAAGGCAATGGCTGATCCCATTCCAGACGCTTGCCATCGATGCCCGGCGTCCACAACTGCTGCATGAACACCTTTGCCGTTGTAACCGTTGCGCCAAACCAACCGTGGGGATCGAAAATCGACGCAATTTTGGAAAGAACGTTTCGCTTGGTGAGTGGTTCATCAGGGCCCGTCTCTGGGATTGTGAACTTGAGCATGAACTCGTCTGTAGATGGAAACCATGTCAACCCGAGCGTCTTCACCGAAGGATCTCGATCCAGGTTGATACCATCGGCGCAGGGAATCGCCAAGTTATCCTCCTCCACACCATACAGAACTTCAGCACGATTGCATGCCCATTTCCGCAGACGGAAACCACAACTGACCGTCATCTTGTCCAGCTGGTTTCGCAGGTCGATCGCCGAGTCCAAGTTGTTGGTTCCGGTGATCACATCGTCCATATAGATATCTTCGCAGGCGACCTTGGCTGCGAGCGGAAACCGTTCCTTTTCATCCATGGCCAGCTGTTTCAACGTCCGTGTTGCCAAAAACGGAGCTGGCTTCGTACCGTACGTAACGGTGTTGAGTTCGTACGTGGAGATCGCCTCGGTGGGCATTGGACGCCATAGAACGCATTGCAACAAACGGTCCTCCGGGCAGATGCCGATCTGCCGGAACATCTTTTCGACGTCCGCAACCAACATGATCTGCTTCACCCGACAACGGTAGATTATCGATCTCAAGTCCTGCTGGATTACTGGTCCACACAGCAGAACCTCATTGAGCGACACACCAGAAGAAGTCTTACAGCTCGCGTCGAACACCACGCGTACCTTGGTGGTTGTGCTAGCCTCCCTGACCACTGGGTGATGGGGCAGGTAGCACCGTTTGGCGGAGCCCGTGTCCGTGACCTTCGTCATGTGTCCTGTCGCAGATAGAGCGTGTACGTTATGTTATTCCGTAGAAATGGCTTGGAATATCGGAATTAGTGCGAGGTATTTGAGAGAAACCATTTATGACCATTTGAATTATTAGTGTCGAATTTCGAACGAGCGTCGACGCACACGAAGGAGACGACGTCGGTGTGCTATGAAATAGACCAACAGCGCGGGTGCGACTGTATTGGTGCGTCGATGGGGTTGTGTGTATTCGGCGCGATTCTGTTGAGTGTCGTGCTGGAGACGCGCGGCGCGTGAGATAGTAATGAGAGAGTTCTGTGTGTGTTTGTGCGCTTCGGGTCGTTGGTATCGGGAGAGTAGATTCGTGCATCGCAATTCGGAGAGAGGTCTTGAGTCTGGTGTTTAGTGTTAAAGCGAGCGGTGTTGTTTTAAGTGGTGGGTGGTGGGATCTTGGAACAACAAAAGACTTTTGCTCGGTTGAGATTTGATGCGTTCTAAATCTACGACAATGGCGTAGCCGGTAGATTTGAATGATTCAAAATAGAAAACCTTCGAAAATACTTGATGTTTCATGGTCCCCTCACCCCCCACAAGAAGTGTAAAAGGTGAGCAAGCGAGACGAGAGGAATAGGGACGTGGCGTTACATCGTGCTGCCACCTGGTTTTTTTAAGCGCAAGAGTGTAAAAGTGCTGAGTCATCGTCTAAAAATAGACGGCGTCCTATCTCGCCCAGCAAAATGAAGTCGATAAAGTAGTCGGTTTCGATGAGAAAAAGTGGAAAATGTGGTCTAAAAATAGCGACGCCATCCCCCTATGACGAAGAGCAACCGGTAAGTTTTGCTTGAGATTTTGTTGGAGCATTTGAAAAAGACGACAACACTGATTGAAACCCACAGTGATGTGTTTGTGCTGAGTTGGGTGAGTGTAAGGCCGATGCGTCACCCGATGTGGGCGTGCTTTTGCCCTGTGTCGGGCCGATGTTGAATCGACATCTTGCCGAATTATTTGATTTTGTCTGGGTTGTGGGTTGGGATCAAGTTGATCCAGAACTGAAGTGAAATTTTAAGAATGATGTTTCCTGCATTGTTTTGGAGACAGGATTTGATCGTTTGCGTCACATTTTGCACTTTGTAGTGAACTGTAATTTGTTGAAGGAATTGTTTCTGTGAGGAGGATTGATTGTTTGGGTTGAAAGCTCAATTTTGTAAATGGAAAGATAGACCATTGTGAGACGACCGTTATTCCAGGTTAGCAATGCGAAGAACCGGGAGACATGTATTGCTTTCTCTCTGCGTAGGGTTGACGGTTGAGTTGATATCATGCGGATTTGATGGTTTGCGCCTCATTTTGCGTTTTGTAGTGAAAATTTGGAGTTGAAGGATGTGTTTTTGTGTAGAAGAGTGACTGTTTGGGTGAACACCTCAATGTTTGTAATTGGGAAAAGATATATCAATGTGAGACGACCGTTGTTTGCAGGTTAACAATGTTAAGAACCGTGAGACGAGTGTTGCTCATTGGCCACAGGAGTGTATTTGTAATACGAGCGCTGCTCGTTGGATACAAGGGTCATTTTGTGAGACGAGCGTTGCTTGTTGGCCACAACGGAGTATTTGTGAGACGAGCGTTGCTCGTTGGCTACAACGGAGTGTATTCGTGAGACGAGCGTTGCTCGTTGGCCACAACGGGTATTTGAAAGATGACCGTTGCTCGTTGGATACAAGGGTCATTTTGTGAGACGAGCGTTGGTTGTTGGCCACAACGGAGTATTTGTGAGACGAGCGTTGCTCGTTGGTTACAACGGAGTGTATTCGTGAGACGAGCGTTGCTCGTTGGCCACAACGGGTATTTGAAAGATGAGCGTTGCTCGTTGGATACAAGGGTCATTTTGTGAGACGAGCGTTGCTCGTTGGTTACAACGGAGTGTTTGTGAGACGAGCGTTGCTTGTTGGCCACAACGGAGTTATTTGTAAGACGAGCGTTGCTCGTTGGCCACAACGGATATTTGATACAAGGGTCATTTTGTGAGACGAGCGTTGCTCGTTGGCCACAACGGAGTGTTTGTGAGACGAGCGTTGCTCGTTGGCCACAACGGAGTGTTTGTGAGACGAGTGTTGCTCGTTGGCCACAACGGAGTGTTTGTGAGACGAGCGTGGCTTGTTGGCCACAACGGAGTTATTTGTGAGACGAGCGTTGCTCGTTGGCCACAACGGAGTGTTTGTGAGACGAGCGTTGCTCGTTGGCCACAACGGAGTGTTTGTGAGACGAGCGTTGCTTGTTGGCCACAACGGAGTTATTTGTGAGACGAGCGTTGCTCGTTGGCCACAACAGAGTGTTTGTGAGACGAGCGTTGCTCGTTGGCCACAGCAGAGTGTATTTGTGAGGTGAGCGTTGCTCGTTAGCCACAACGACGTTTTTGTGAGACAAGCGTTCTCGTTGGCCGCAGGGGTGTGTTTGTTAAGTGGGCTCTTTAGTCACAACGGCGTGGTTGTATGACAACCGCTATCCGTTGGTCTTAGCGGTGTGTTTGTAAGACGAGCGTTTCTCGTTGGCTACAAGGGTACATAGGGACGTGGCGTTACATCGTGCTGCCATCTGGTTTTTTTAAGTGCAAGAGTGGAAAAGTGCTGAGTCATCGTCTAAAAATAGACGGCGTCCTATCTCGCCCAGCAAAATTAAGTCGATAAAGTAGTCGGTTTCGATGAGAAAAAGTGGAAAATGTGGTCTAAAAATAGCGACGCCATCCCCCTATGTTTGATTAGACGAGCTTTGCTCGTTGGCCAGAACGGAGTATTTGTAAAACGAGCGTTGTTCGCTGGCCACAAGGGTGTATTTACAAGATCAGCTTTGCTCGATTTCTGCAGCGAGGTGTTTGAAAGACGGGCGTTGCTCGTTGGCTACAGGGGTGTATTCAAGACTCGGGCGTTAGTCGTTGGAAACAAGAATGCATAATTATGAGAGGTTGGCCACAGGAATGCATATGTATTTTGACACGTCAGTCAGATGATGAGTTTGGTTCGTTGACTGAAGTATGAAGGTTGATAAGACGAGCGTTGCTCATTTGCTGCAATGATTTCATGGGAGGAGCGTGACTGTTAACTGCAGGTTTGAAGGGAGTTGGAGTAGTTCAATCTTTGCGATGGAGCCTTGGTGTGTTTCTAGAGAGAGTTAGAGGTGAAATGGAGAAGACCAGTCGAGTCGAATGATATACGGCGAATTGATAGCAAGCACGCCATACGCTGTGTGCTTAGATTGAGTTGCTGGAGAGAGTTGGGGGATGATAGTTGAGTTTCTGGGAATGAGGCTGGTTTCAAGCGGGAGGAATCGTGGGATTCAGGATGTCCAGTCGGTTTGAGGCGAAAGTTTGCAAAGCAGTGGTCTGGTAGCCTTCAAACTTGGAGCCTATGATGGGGTTTCTGGAGAGAGGTTAAATGGCTTTGGACCGAATTTCTGTTATGAATTTTGGAAAGGCTGATTTTGAGCGAAAGCAATCGTTGAGTTTGTGAATTTGGTGAGGATTTGAGATACAGTAGGCCTACATGAGTTGTGTTGGATCCTTTGATTGAGTTCTGGGGAGAATTCAGAAAGAGTTGTTTTTGATAGAGGGTGATTGACGAGTTTATGATTTCAGTCACAGCCTTTGATTGAGTTTCTGATTGATCTGCATGATAGGGGCTTTTGAAGGTGGCGAAGCGGTGATGGTTGGTTCCTTCTTATCATCTGTGGTCCATGGAGTGATTTTTTGAGGCAACTGTGACACCAATGCTAGAATTACATGATGATGATTGTGAGCGAAAAGTCGTTTCGCTTAATAATTTGATTTTTTAGTGAAGGTTTCAAGGATGATGGTAGCAAGCAAAATGCTCGATGTGTTTAAGAATTTCGATAAATTCGATGCAAAGAAGGCTATTTTGATAGCCAACACACCTTGAGTTGAAGCCTTTGATTTGTTTTCCAGGAGGAGCGTATCAGTCACTTCTGACGGATGGTGGATCAATAACAAACACGTCTTACGTTTAGATTGAGTTGCTGGAGAGAGTTTGGGTATGATAGTTGAGTTTCTGGGGATTAGGCTGGTTGCAGGAGGAGGTGAGAATTTCGGGATTTCCGGTCGGTTGGTGGCGAGAGTTTTGAAGGGCGGTGTCCTGGTAGCCTTCACGCTTACGTTGAAGCCTATGATGGGGTTTCTGGAGAGAGGTTGAATGATGTTCGTTACGAACGAGAATTGTTGTGAGTTTGAGAGTGTCAGTCAGTTGGGGTAGGCGGGCACTTGATGGCCTATATGCCTTAGTTGAGCTTCTGTGGAGAGAATTGGAAAGGTTGGTTTTCAGCGAAAATAAGCGATAAGTTTATCAATTTGGATCAGTTCGTAGCGAGGATTTGAGAGGCGGTAGCTTCAAAGTCCATATGAGTTGTGTTAGAGCTTTCGATTGAGTTTTTGGGAAGATTCAGAAAGGGTTAGTTTTGATCGAGTCACATCCTTTGATAGATTTTCTAGGGAGATTTAAAAGATCATGATTGAAAAAAAATCGCTATCATTAGGAATTTGATGTTTGGTGAGAATTTAGTGGATAATGTGTTTACGATGTGTTTACGAATTTCGATCAGTTTGATGCGAGGATTTGATGAGCGTAATTGTAATAGCCTTCGTTAAAGCCTTAGATTTGTTTTCTAAGAGGAATGAAGGGATAATGGTTGTAAGCGGGAAATCGCTAAGGATTTTAATTTCTGTGAAAAATTTGGAAGATGACGATGGCGAGCATCGATGTGTTTGAGAGTTTCGCCCAGTTTGAGGCAGGAATTTGAGATACTGTAGCCTGAGGCTCTACACGTCTAGCGTTGGAGCCTTTAATTGACTTTCTATGGAGAACCGAAGGATGATTGGGAGTTGTAAAGAGTCGTTTTGTTGAGAGTGTTGATTGGTTCGATCCAAAATTTGAGCAACGTTTGTCCTGAAGTTTTTGGTTGAGCTTCTTGGGAGAAGTTTAAGATGATGATTGCGAGCCGGGGAGTGTCGATGTGATTGAGAATTTTGCTCAGTGTGAAGCGATGATTTGAGAAGCGATTGCCTTGAGATTTTGTACGCATTGTTTTGGAGTCTTGGATTGATTTTCTTGGATGATGTTAAAAAATTTAATTTGTAGCCGAAATTTTGAAGACAATGTCAGCGAACAGAATAATCAATGTGTGGAGAGTTTCGATCAGTTTGATGCAATGTTTTGAGAGGCGGTGCCTGATAGCGCGTTGCGCTGGAACTTTGATTGAGGTTATAGGGAAATTTGAGAGATGATGTTGAGAATAACTTGCGAAGTTTGAGAGGATCTGCCAGTTTTTAATGAAGATTGCGGTTGTTATTGTTTTGCTAAAAGTAGAACTACTTTAACTATTTTAACAGAGTACAGGAGAAGGAGAATGTCGCAGATAGAGCGTGTACGTTATGTTATTCCGTAGAAATGGCTTGGAATATCGGAATTAGTGCGAGGTATTTGAGAGAAACCATTTATGACCATTTGAATTATTAGTGTCGAATTTCGAACGAGCGTCGACGCACACGAAGGAGACGACGTCGGTGTGCTATGAAATAGACCAACAGCGCGGGTGCGACTGTATTGGTGCGTCGATGGGGTTGTGTGTATTCGGCGCGATTCTGTTGAGTGTCGTGCTGGAGACGCGCGGCGCGTGAGATAGTAATGAGAGAGTTCTGTGTGTGTTTGTGCGCTTCGGGTCGTTGGTATCGGGAGAGTAGATTCGTGCATCGCAATTCGGAGAGAGGTCTTGAGTCTGGTGTTTAGTGTTAAAGCGAGCGGTGTTGTTTTAAGTGGTGGGTGGTGGGATCTTGGAACAACAAAAGACTTTTGCTCGGTTGAGATTTGATGCGTTCTAAATCTACGACATGTCCCAACTGCTCGTATTCGTGCATAAAAGCGACGTATTGTTCCCGGAGATGATCGTCCCTGGCCAGTCTCCGTTCTGTGCCGTGAAGACGTCTTACGGCGATGTCCTTGGACTCGCCTAACCGTGACAGAGCGTCTTCAGCTTTCGGTAGAGCAACCGAATACCGTCCGTCTGTACCACGTTGAACCGACTGTGCGTACAGAGCTTCGCAGCGTGCTTCCTCTGGCGAGTAGTTACTGGCTGCTGACTCGACCTCCTCGCAGGACCAAAATCGAGCCACCAAAGCATCCAGCTTTTCCAATGCCGACACGTTGCAGTTAATCCTTGGAGACTCCCGTGAGTCTGCGCAACCGCCGCATACCACCCATCCGAAAACCGACTCGTTCAGGGCTGGCAGCTGTTCTCCCAGTGAGATTTTCTGACCGCTTGCGAAGAAGTCAAAGAAATGCTCGATCCCAAGTACCATGTCCACACCGTTGGACATCGAAAACGTCGGATCCGCCAGTACGACACCATCTGGTATGGTCCAACCAGTAGTGTTTATGGCCGACGTTGGTAAATTGACCGTAACCTTTGGGAGAACTAGAAATCGCATTGCTCGAGAGAAATCTGAGATCCGTGAGCGAACCGTGGCTTGAATCTGCTGCTTTACTCTTGAGACTGCTTGTCCAATCCCGGACACCGAGATGTCCACCTTGTTCCTTTTGACCCGTAGTCGCTGGCTTAATCGTTCCGACATAAAGTTGCTCTCCGAACCCGAGTCGAGCAGAGCCCGCGCTGGAAGCCGATTCCCGTTGTCATCCTCAACAACGACGACAGCTGTTGCCAGCAAAACATGTGTTGCGAAACGTTGAGCAGCGCTTGCGACTACTGTCTCAGATGCGTCCTTGACCTGAGATGAGTTTGAACCTGCTGTACCTTGAGGTTCTTCCCTGGGAGCATTCTCCCGTCTGGTAGTTGATGCGACCTTCACCTGATCCTTCCGAGGGCGGAAACAGAGAAGTGTGTGGTGTCGCGCTTTACAGTTCTGGCAAGAGTACTTCGACTGGCAACCCCTCGCAAGATGTCCAGGTTTGAGACAATTGCGACACAGCGAATGCGTGCGCAGCAGAGACTCCCTGTCCGAAACCGTCATCCTCTGGAACACCGCGCATCTGTGAAGAAGATGTGTTCCCGTGCACGCTGGGCAGCGTTCTCCTGACGCTTGAGCGGTGCTGTAGTTAGTCCTGACCACCGACGGTTTCGACTTCGGTTGTTGATGTGGTTGCTGGGATGTACTCTTTGCGTTAGTTGACTTCGGCGGCAACGACTCGAGCACACGACTACGCCGCTGCAAGAACTCCAGCATGTCCTTAACCGTGTCCTGCTCCTTGGTAGACGAGTGCTCCTCCCAGCCTCGCCGTGATACCGGGTCAAGACGATCCGTCAGCATGTGCACCAGAAGCAAGTCCTTGTAGTCGCCTGGTTGTACAATCTGGTCCAACGATTGGACAACCTTCTCAAATCCTTGGATGAGATCGCGCAACTCCTCAGAAGATTCTTTGGACATGGCTGGCAGTTCGAAGAGATGCTGAATCTGACGCTTCCTCATTTGCTTGCTGTTGTTGTAATAGTTCAGCAAATCTTCCCAAGCTAACTGGTAGTCCGCGTTGCTCATCTTGAACTTGTCTACCATCGTCGCAGGTTTGCCAAACAAACAACCCCTCAGGTACTGTAGCTTTTCCACACCGGACAGGTCGTTCCGCCAGTGGATGAGCGACGTAAACAAATCTCGGAAGCTAACCCAATCGTCGTCATCTCCGGTGAATGTCCGCAGTTGGATCTGAGGTAACTGCACATGGTTCAAGTTCTCGCAACCTAGCGTAACGTTAGGCTGATCCGACGTGTGGTCTTCGCGCTCCCTGAGCCTCTCCAAAAGAAACGATTTGGCCTCCATGTAGCTCAAGTTGAAAGCTGTTATGATATTGCCAGACCCCTCGTCATTACACTAACACTCACTCACACACTCGCAGCACTGGACGCTTGAGTCAGTCTCTCTCTAGTTCTCGCCGTGCTAAGATCGTCTAAATAAAGCTAGTATTAAAACGCTAATAACCGGTCTTTTGGGAGAACTTAGAACATGGTGTCAGAAGCTGACGCAAGCTTCTAGGTCTTTTCGGGCGTCATTTAGTGAAATCGCGGAAAACGACCAGTTTTTTTTCCTACGAATAAAGTGTTCATTCGTGTCGAGTCGCTTCGGCGGCCATATTGAGAAACTGAACTGAATTGACCAACGACGGCGGCCATTTTGAAGAAAAAGTCGCGTCGTTGGCCGTTGTGAAAAAGTGACTGTGTGAAAAATAACAAAGTGAATTGAAAAAAAGAACACTTTCCAGAATGGATGCGGATCAGTTTAAACAGTTTTTGGACCAACAAAAATCCATAATGGAGCGTCTGCTGGCCAAACTGTCGACGGAGTCAACAGGGGCGACCGGATCCGCGGCGAATCGTGGCCAAGCATGCAGTGTTCCAGTACCCCAGCCGTCGCCGTTGTCTCTTGTGGGAGACATGGCCGAGAACTTCGATTTCTTCGAGCGCAGCTGGAATAACTACGTGAAGGCTAGCGGCTTGGACAAATGGCCGGCAACGGAAGCTCCCCGCAAAGTGAATATTCTGCTGACGGTGATTGGAGAGCAAGCCAGGCGGAAGTTCCACAACTTCGAGTTGACAGAAGCACAGCAAGGAGACCCGAAAGCAGCACTCGAAGCTATCAAAGCGTTGGTCGTGGCCAAACGGAACATAATTGTGGACCGCTTTGATTTCTTCTCCGCCGCACAATCAGCTAGTGAGTCCATCGACGACTTCTGTGCCAGGCTCAAGGCGCTGGCCAAGCTAGCGAAGCTCGGAACCCTGGAACCAGAACTGCTCGCTTTCAAAGTCGTCACATCCAACAAGTGGTCGCACCTGCGCACAAAGATGCTGACAATTTCGGACATAACCCTCGAGAAAGCCATCGATCTGTGCCGTGCAGAGGAGATCGCAGCTAAACGATCCCAAGAGCTGGGAGGTTTCCTGCCAACGCCAGAAGTCAACAAGATCAGCCGAGGGAGAGGAGACCACAAGCAGAAGACGTTGCGCTGCAAGTTTTGCGGAGGCTCTCACGAGTTCACAAAAGGAGCATGCCCGGCGCTTGGCAAACGTTGCCACCGCTGTAAAGGCAAAAATCACTTCGAAACAGTCTGCAAAGCTAGCTCGAAGGGTCGGAAGTCGAAGCGAGTCAAGGAAGTGAAAGACGACTACTACTCCGAGTCGGACACAGCGTCCGGCGGCAGTGAATCTTCCGAAGAGTCTGCAGAGGAGTGCGAGATTGGCAAGATCTACGACAATTCGCAAAACGGCGGTTGCGTTCTTGCTGAACTGGACTTGAAATTCAACAACTCGTGGGAAACTGTGCTCTGTGAACTGGACACTGGGGCAAATACCAGCCTGATTGGCCTGGACTGTCTCAAGAAACTGACTGGAACGGACAATCCCGAACTGCTGGCGTCGAAATTCCGCCTGCAGAGTTTTGGTGGAAACCCCATCACAGTATTGGGCCAGGTGAAGGTGCCGTGTCGGCGGCCGAACAGGAAGTTTTCGCTGGTTCTCCAGGTCGTTGATGTCGACCACCGCCCCCTACTGTCGGCAAGAGCTTCACGCGAACTTGGGCTGGTGAAGTTTTGCAACGCAGTTACCTTCGAGGAGCCAGTTCAACCAACACCGCCGTCGCCCCACTCTGAGAAGCTGTTCAACATTTACCGCGTGAAAGCTCAAGAAATCGTCAGCAGCCACGAAGGCCTCTTCACGGGCTACGGAAAGTTTTCCGGCACAGCGTCGTTGGAAATCGACGACAGCGTCACACCGACGATCCAACCGCCTCGGCGAGTTCCGATCGCGATCCGAGCAAAGCTGAAGGAAGAACTCGAAAAGCTCGAAAGTGACGGCATCATCGTGAAGGAGACGAAACACACCGAATGGGTAAGCAACGTCGTAATCGTCCAGCGAGGCTCTGGCTTTCGTATTTGTCTGGATCCGGTTCCGCTGAACAAAGCTCTCAAGCGGCCCAACCTCCAATTCGTAACCCTTGATGAAGTGCTTCCGGAACTGGGCAAAGCAAAAGTTTTTTCCACGGTCGATGCCAAAAAGGGCTTCTGGCACGTTGTGCTGGACGAGCCCTCCAGCAAGCTCACCACCTTCTGGACACCGTTTGGGCGTTACCGCTGGATTCGCCTTCCGTTCGGTGTTGCACCAGCGCCGGAGATTTTCCAGATCAAACTCCAGGAAGTAATCCAAGGTCTCAAGGGAGTTGAATGCATCGCGGACGATTTGCTGGTGTTCGGCGTGGGCGACACGCTGGAGGAGGCCCTAGCTGATCACAACCGCCGCCTTGAGAAACTTCTTTGTCGGTTGGAACTCCACAACGTGAAGCTTAACAAAGCCAAGCTGAAGTTGTGTGAACGGTCCGTCAAATTCTACGGTCACGTCCTCACCGATGAAGGTTTGAAGCCGGACGAGTCCAAGGTTGCTGCGATACGTGACTATCCCCAGCCAAAAAATCGCAAGGAGGTGCACCGGTTTGTTGGCATGGTCACGTACTTGGGGCGCTTCATCAACAATCTCAGCGCCAACTTGACCCACCTACGAATGCTGATCCCGGAGTCGGCAACTTGGAAGTGGACATCTGTGGAAGAGAGCGAGTTCAACAAGGTGAAATCGTTGGTTTGCGACATCAAAACACTACGCTACTACGATGTCAACCAGCCAATCACCATTGAATGTGACGCTAGCAGCATCGGTCTCGGTGTGGTCGTGTATCAGCGCGACGAAGTGGTTGGATACGCGTCGCGAACCCTCACGGCAACTGAAAAAAACTACGCGCAGATCGAAAAAGAACTCCTGGCGATACTTTTTGCCTGTACCAGATTCGACCAGCTGATAGTTGGAAATCCAAAAGCGACCGTCAGGACCGACCACAAGCCACTGGTGAACATCTTCAAGAAACCGCTTTTGTCAGCACCACGGCGGCTGCAACACATGTTGCTCAACCTACAGCGGTACAAGCTGTCAACGGAGTTCGTTACGGGAAAGGACAATGTGGTTGCGGATGCTTTGTCACGTGCACCAGCCGGCGGAGCAGAAGGAGACGACTTCTACAAGAAGCAGGACATCTTCAAGATCTTCGAAGAAATCCAAGAGGTGAAACTCAGCAGCTTCTTAGGTGTGTCGAGCGCCAAACTGAACGATCTCATGCGGGAGACTGAAAAGGACACCCCACTCCAGCACGTCATCGGCTACGTTCGAGGTGGATGGCCTGCCTCTGCCGATCAAGTTCCGGACGCCGTCAAAATCTTCTTTGGATATCGGCATGAACTGTCTACCCAGGATGGGCTGGTCTTCCGCAGTGACAGGATTGTGGTCCCATATATCCTCCGCCGGAAGATGATCGAGAGTTGTCACGCAAGCCACAACGGCATCGAAGCAACACTACGGTTGGCAAGGGCGAACCTGTTCTGGCCGGGCATGACGTCAGAGATCAAGAACGCGGTGAAAGGGTGCTCTGTCTGTGCAAAGTTTGCCGCGTCTCAACAAAACCCTCCGATGAAAAGTCACGAAATTCCGGTTCATCCGTTCCAACTCGTGTCAATGGATGTCTTCTTCGCTGAGCAGAGCGGCGTCAAGCACAAGTTCCTGATCACCGTCGATCACTACTCGGACTTTTTCGAAGTGAACCTGCTGAAAGATCTGAGTCCGGAATCCGTGATCAACGCCTGCAAACAGAACTTCGCGAGGTTTGGTGTGCCCCAACGTGTCGTCACCGACAACGGAACCAACTTTGCCAACCGAAAAATGGTGCAGTTCGCCAACAACTGGGACTTTGAGCTTGTCACGTCGGCACCACACCACCAACAATCCAACGGCAAGGCTGAGGCCGCGGTCAAGATTGCCAAGCAGCTGATGAAGAAGGCAGCTGAAAGTGAATCCGACTTTTGGTTTTCGTTGCTGCATTGGCGAAACATTCCGAACAACGTCGGATCCAGTCCAGCATCACGCTTGCTGTCCCGTTCAACTCGCTGTGGTGTGCCAACTGCCGCAACCCACCTTGTGCCTAGGGTGGAGGAAGATGTTCCCGCTAAAATTGAAGCCAATCGGAAGCGATCGAAGCTGTGCTACGACCGAAAGGCACGAAACTTACCGGAACTGGAAGTTGGATCCCCGGTATACGTGCAGCTGAATCCGGAGACTTCCAAGCTGTGGACACAGGGCACCATCACGAACCGACTCAACGAACGCTCATACCAGGTGAACGTGGGAGGTGCCGATTACCGCCGATCGCTGGTACATCTGAAGCCGCGTAAAGAACCCGCTACGCTGCCTGACCGCCAGTCGTCATCCTGCGTGATGAGTTATCGGGAGGAGGAAACAACCGACGAGAACGATCACCAACAGCTCAACACCCGGGAGGAACGCAGAGAAGCCACGGTAGACGAAACCGTTTGTCAACAAGGTCAACAAGCCGTGCAGCCGTGCGTGCTGCAGCCTGAAACGTCAACGCTTGCGGAAATGTCAACACCGAGGGAGTTGGCTGTTACACCGTTGCCGATCCGACAGGAGCGGCAGGAGAGGAATCGGACGATTACACCGCAGAAAGTCGAGCGACCGAAAAGGGTTACCAGAATTCCAGAGAAGTTTAAAGATTATAAGTTGTAGTTTTGGAATATTGTTTTTAGAGAAAAGAGAGGATGTTATGATATTGCCAGACCCCTCGTCATTACACTAACACTCACTCACACACTCGCAGCACTGGACGCTTGAGTCAGTCTCTCTCTAGTTCTCGCCGTGCTAAGATCGTCTAAATAAAGCTAGTATTAAAACGCTAATAACCGGTCTTTTGGGAGAACTTAGAACAAAAGCCATTCGGGCAGATTCGTAAAAATCCTCCGCTTCAAAGAAGTCGTCGTGAGAAGTGATATCAATGAGGGTTTCGCAAAAAGTTTCATAGATGTCATTGATAATTTCCAACCGAACGCTGACATCGCTGGCCGTAGCGGTGTCCTTGAAGTCCTTGATGAACGTCTCAATGTCGCCAAGAGTTGATTGAGTGTCCTTCAACTGAGCCTTGAGCCGTTTCAGCGACGGTGTCTTCGCGCTGTCCGCTTTCACTTTCGGAGGCATCGTGTTGTGTTTGAGGTGAAATTAAAGAAGAGATGCGTGGGTGTAGTACTCCGTGGTTGGGTCTTGCTTCGCAAGACATATACCAGCTTTACCTGTGGAAACAGTAAGCCGCACCTCCCAACCAGTACCAACGCAGCAGTCGTACACGTGGCAAATCGTCAACAACAGTAACTCGAAATCAACAACGATGTTCAGGCAAGCGAAGAGGATAGAACGAGCATGTAGTATCAAACAAGAACGCTTCGGCCGGACATATACGTGTAGCTTTACCTTTAAAAACAAACACGTCGGCTGGCCGGCGAGCGATCGTCCCAAAATCCAAAAATCAGTCGAACCAATGACGTCACATCCAAACAGCAGCAACTCAATCAGTGTGTGCGGGGGCGAGGTGAAGAGGTACAAAACGCAGAGGTGTAGTATCAAAAGAGAGAGGCCTCGGCAGGCCATATACTATTAGTTTACCTGGAGAAACTAACAGCGTCGCCGTAACCGTAGCGAAATTCCAAAAAAACCAACCGCCCTCAGGCGTATAGGGATGCGTGGCAAAAGGATGAGTCGAGTCGAAGAGGGTGAAATACTTTTAATTTGTGTGTATTTTCCGTGAGGCTTCGGCAGAGACATACACTGCTCTTTGTCACTCACCCGGGAGACCAGAAATCGCTGCAACCTCTTCCTCGATCCTTGTCGTCCACGTGTCCGAGATGGCCGCCGACCTCGTCAACGGTAGCACGATGACGTCAGGCGTGATGACCGCTTCCGTCCGTAGCGGTGCGTAGCCGAGCGCTCTCCAGGCGTACGACTTCCGATGAGTGCACGCAACAAGCCACCGATCGATGTCCTATCGACAGCAGCGCGTCGTCGCGTTCCACGTGGCACACGTGTCCAGTGCCAACGTTCACACCAGCAGCGAATGTCAGATGTCGCCGACGAGTCGTTGGTGAGCCACCGATACGGTCCTGACCGGTGCTCTCGACTGCCTCCGCGCAGGTACTCCGAGGGTCGACACCCTGTCGTGGTTGACAACCGCTTGCGGGCGAACCGGTGCTCCAGACCAGTTCGGATGGGTTGTGAAACCGTAGATCGTCGTCACGTCGCAGAACCGGAGAAAATTGTGGTGTTAGTGGGTTGCAAGACCTTGCCTCGGCCGGACATATACTTGTTCGTAATTAATTACCTGGGAAACCGTGTCCCTCGCTGGCAGTATACGCTCCAGGCCGACCCGAGATGATGGTGAAGCTCGACGATGACGATCCAGGTCCTCCAGAGTCGTGAAAACCGGCCAAATCCTGGCACGCGGTCCGCTTCCGACGCCGATCGATTTGGCGCGCAGCAGGAACAATGCGCAAGTCCCACGGTAATTGTTCGCGCAGTTATCGTGAAGACTTAATTGTTCCGCAACTCCAATGGCGCGAGGCGTATTGTACTCCACGGTGTATTGTTCGGCAGGCGCGAACCGTAGCGTGGCGTGGTTTGTCCTCCCCGTGGTCCTCAATCCTGGAACCGGAATCCTTGGTCCAGGATCCGGCTCGAAGGACCAGAATGAAGGGGTGATGCGGGCCTTCGATAGCTCGGTGCAATCACACCTACATCGACCAAACCTCCAGGATGAGGATCACACTAGCGTTGTGTGCGGCTGGTGCTACCGGGCGCAGTTGCTGAGCCAGCAGAGGTTGCTTTGCTGCTGCGGGGTCGTTGTACCTCAGCCTGTAGTTCAGCGACCTCCTCTCAGGCGACAAATCCAAAAAGTCCGTATTTCGGCCAGCATGCGGTGGCCAGCAAGCAGAGATGGCCCAGGAGCTCTATCCTTCCGACGAACAGTTAAAACACGTAACACTTCACCAAACACACATTTATTACGCTTAAAAATCTATATTTCACTTAAAACTAAACACATTAAAATCGTCACGCGCGGGTTCCTTGCAAACCGGTGTCCTTGCCGGTCCAGACACAACTGAACTATCATAAATTTTGTAGGTCTTGGCAAACCTCCGAAACATGCGAAAACGGGTCGTGCGACGTCCTCTACTACGATTCTCCAGAGAGGATCGTAGTAGAGAACCGCTCCCCCTAATCTCGATACAGCGGCACGATCCTCGCGATCCTCGGTGATGACCGTTGACCTCTCGCTTTCTCCCACAGCCGTCAGCTCGAGTCCAGCACGTTGGACGAGCTGCGGCAATCGTCTCCGCGAGATGAGCGAGATCGGTCCAGGGTTGTAGTCGAAAGGGGTCCCGGGGTCATCACCGAACAAATGCAAAATTGAATTTGCAATCGAAAAGTACTTTGCAGTTTTTTTTGATAAAGGGCTCCATTTTCTAGATAAAGCCACCGAAAGTTTGATTTTAGCGAAATATTTGCAGTTTTTCAATTTTTAAAAATAGTGACCATGAGTGACCATTTCTAAATTATTTTTTTTTGAAAAGTTCATAAATTTTGCTATAAAATTGTTTAAGAGACATTGAAGATTGGACCTCGGGTTGCTGAGATAGAGCCGCTTTAAGAAAAAGAAACACAAAAATTGAAGTTTTCTAAATCTCACCAAAACAACCCACCTTTTTCTAATGACGATATCTCAGCAATTAATGGTCCGATTTTCAATGTTAATACATAAAACATTCGAAAAAAATATTTTGAATTTTTTTAAATCAAGACTAACATTTTAAAAAGGCCAAATATTGAATATTACGCCCATTTAAAATGCTAGTCTTGATTTAAAAATTTTCAAAATATTTTTTTCGAAAAGATCGGAAAATTTCACGAATGTTTTAAATGCTGAGATATCGTCATTAGAAAAAGGTGGGCTGTTTGGGTGAGACTTAAAAAACTTCAATTTTCGTGTTTCTTTTTCTTTAAGCCGCTGTATCTAAGCAACCCGAGGTCCAATCTTCAATCTTCACTATTTTTATAAATTGAAAAACTGCAAATATTTCGCTAAAATCAAACTTTCGGTGGTTATATCTTGAAAACGGAGCCCTTTATCAAAAAATCTGTAAAGTACTTTTCGATTGCAAATTCGATTTTGCATTAAAAAGTAATTTCAAACTTGTTTTTGCATAAAACTTCAATTTTTTCCAAAAATCACTATTTTTCAAAAAATCATAACTCGGCGGCAGATTTTTTGACCATGTTTCTCTATGGCTCAATAGTTGCGAATTTTTGTCCCCTAAAACATATCAAAAAATCTCGAAAATAAAAAAATACGTATTTTGGAAAATTGAGTTTTAGTGAAAAAAAAGTTGATAAAAAAATCTTCAAATTTTTTTCCCGTGTACCTTTTTTTTCTCAATAGTCCTCAACAATACCTACAACTTTGCCGAAGACACCAAATTGATCAGAAAATTCACTCAAAAGTTACAGCTGTTTGAATATTTACATACCATTTTTGTATGGACAGCTGCCAAAATTGTATGGAGACTTGTATGGGTGAACCAATGACACAAAATAGCATATTTGGTCATAGGGAAGGCCCCCACAAAGTTTGAGTCAAATAAAAAAATACAAAAAATAAAAATGGTCGAAATCGGCCGATTTCGTAGAGAGTTGCTCACATGTTTGGAAACAAAACTGTTATAAATAATGTTTTAAAATGTTCCAATTATAATTATAGTTAAAAATCTATTTATAACTATTAATTTAGATATTTTTTTCTAGAAATCTTGAAAACTTTTTATTAAAAAAGTGCTTTATAACATTAATAAATATGTCAAGTGTATACTGATTCCCTGAGCCGGAACATTCAGAGCAGATTCCCGTTGGCCACTTGGCCATGTTTTGGTAGTAAGAAAATATAAAATAGCAAAAATGCATAAACAAAACTTTTTTCTAATATGCCTAACACATTGGAATTGTGAAAATATTGCTTAATTTTTTTTGTAGCTGCCGGATCCGGATTGGCCGGAAGAAACTACGCCCGATCTGGTCGTTTAAAGGTACTGTTAATGAACCCAGAGGATAAAACCCGAGATTGACGAAAGCGTTATTCTCATGGGTTTATTTTCAAAAACAGTTCATCAACCAAAAACAAAGTGCCGAGACCCGAACACAAGACCTTTGACATATCGAACCGCACTTTTGCCGTATCGGCCACCAAAGTTCGATGACTACGAGATGTTCATTTGGCAATATAAGCCACTCAATGGGATGAACTGTTTCAATGAACAAATGAACACAATTTCGTGGTGGTTCACCCGCGAGAGGTTTATTCTTCCATTTAATTTTGGTAGAGCTATTCTCTCGGCTTTCTACTGTGGGTGTAGCTCATAAAAATTGCATCATATTTGTACACCCAAAATTAAAGAACGAGGGGATAGTCCTCACGAAAAGAAACGTGAGGAAAGTGCTATATTGCGAGAGTATAGTCCTCTCGCGTGTTCATTCGTTCATTGGAACAGTTCATCCTATGAGTGGCTTATATGGACAAACGACCGCCACTTAGTCACCGAACCATGGTGGCCCATACAGCAAAGGCACGGTTCAATATGCCGAAGGTCTTGGGTTCGAGTCTCGGTACCGGTACTTTTTTTTTTTGATAGATGAACTTTTTTGGAAAATGAACCATGAGTAAAGTACTCTCGGTAATTTCGGGATTTTTCCTCTCCGTCCGCACACAGTACCATTTTACTACCGAATCGTGCTCTTTATCCTCTCGTATGCCGATGCCCAGTTCTGGGTGTATGACCCATTCTCATCCCCGAACCAAAGTCACCCCAGGTGACGGTATTAAAAAAAATGATTTTAGAAACAAGTGAGTACTGAAAGATTCGAATGTTTTTCTTGTTTCCGTTAAGTTCAAAACAAATTAGTTAGTTTAATGGAATCAAACGGTCAAACCTACAGTATAGTCTTATCGTAAATTAGCATTTCTACTTTCACAATAACAGTTTGTCATAATGGTCCCCTAATTGAACCTTTCGTTCGTTATGGGCTATAAATGCAAATCCTGTCGAATAAAAAAACCATCTGAAACTAGTTAACGGCGGGGAAATTAAGCCTAACTCGAGATCATTCCAATCACATTCTAAAAGCTAGCTCGCCACGGAATGGGCAAATAAACTAGATAAGCCGATGACCACGAAAACGCCTAAGCCAGATGGATCGCTTCCGAATCAGCTGGCTTTGGAGGGGCTCGACCCGTGGTCGTAATTTTTGTAGATGTAACGGTCAGTTGGATGATATAGTTTTCGTTGTGGAAAATAGTAATAATAAAAATCAGTAAACATGAAAGTGCCAACGCAGTGCAGTTTATTAAATTTTTATGTGCTGCCCTGCTCCGAAGTAATCTGAAATGGTTCAGGGATTTGGGCGTAGTTCTATTTAATGGAGTTTAGTTCGTTTACGCACGCACTTATTTCAGGGTTTATTAAATCTAATGAAATGATGAAAATAAATTTCAAATGATCATTAAAAGGTAGGTCCATAATGATTTTTTTATGGTAATAAGTGCGTGCATTCTGGGCCGGCATGCAGCTCTGGTTTGTGTCATTATTTACGATGTGGAAAACACGATATTTTCACTTAGTATCGCTGCTGGTAAGCATAATAAAAGTTGGCAGTTGGTGTTAATTGATATACTTAGTAAAGTAGATGTTTTCTTTTTTGTTTAATGAAGTTTAAGTGAATTAAGAATGGATAAGAAATTTTAGATTTGAAAATTTTTCTAATAGCTGTTAAAATCGTGATTGCTTCATTTTTTTTTGTTAATTATGACTTTGCTTCGATTTTCAGTACTTTCAAAAAATGGTTGTTAAATTTTGCAACATTACTCTTAATATATATTATAAATTTCAAAAAAATCTCGATTCATTTCAATTTTTGAACTAGATTTAAATTCAAAACGTTTTTGAAAACTCTAATTTAATACGTGTCGTTCTCTCTCTTTTAATATGGCCTTCAATGTCCTCCAGAATATGTCTTAAACTAATAAAATTTACTTAAGAGACCAAATCAATCAGAAAATTCAAGTTTCAAAAATCAGATATCCGTATGTATAAACAATTCCAAGAATTACCCGCCTTTTAATTTTTGAAGAAGCTATTCGAATTTCATTATTCTCATTAAACATTATATTTTGTCATGTGCTTTAAATCAAAACAAATTTTCGTTGTTTTTATGTAATGAACAATCAAAAGATATGCTTATCAAGAATTTTCATAGGACCTTTTCAAACAAATCATTTGATTTTAAAATCGAAAAAAGATTTGAAGCCTGAAAGTGAAGTTTTCAATTCCCGATAAATTTTTGATAAAACAAAGTAATTTTGATGTTTGTTTTTAATTATCAGAAAGATTTTCAGTTGACTGATGAGCATTCCCTAC
Organism: Culex pipiens pallens; assembly: GCF_016801865.2. Lineage (NCBI taxonomy): Eukaryota > Metazoa > Arthropoda > Insecta > Diptera > Culicidae > Culex > Culex pipiens. The sequence continues at coordinate 76,206,302 of NC_068939.1, forward strand.
GAAATTGGCCAATTTCGATCATTTTAATTTTTTGTATTTTTGATTTGGCTCAATAGGGCCCCGTTTTCAAGATATAGTCACCAATAGTTGGATTTTAGCAAATTTTTTGCAGCTTTTCGATTTTTTAGAACAGTGACCATGAGTGACCATTTCTGAAAATATTTTTTTTTTTTTAATAGTTCAGAAAAATAGCTACAAAATTGTCTAAGATACATTGAAGATTGGACCTCTGGTTGTACAGCGGCTTAAAGAAAAAGAAACAGAGCAATTGTCTACGAAATCGGTATTTTATGAATTTCAATTTTTGTATTTTTTTTATCCGGCTGAAACTTTTTTGGTGCCTTCGGTATGCCTAAAGAAGCCATTTTGCATCATTATTTTATCCATATAATTTCCATATAAATTTGGCAGCTGTCCATGCAAAAATGATGTATGTTAATTCAAAAATCTGTATCTTTTGAAGGATTTTTTGATTCGATAAAAACTACACTGAAAAAAATGATACACTGTAAAAAAAATAGTCATTTATAAATTCACTTTTTGTCACTAAAACGTGATTTGCAAAAAATAAAAAAAAAAACACTATTTTTCAAATGTTTTAGGGGACATCAAATGCCAACTTTTCAGAAATTTCTAGGTTGTGCAAAAAAACATAGACCGAGTTATAAATTTTTCAACTTCATTTTTCGATAAAAAAAAAAGCAAATTTACAATCTATAAGTACTTTAGTGAAATTTTGATCAAGTGCACCGTTTTCAAATCAATGTCATTTTTTGGTTTCATTTTTGAATATATGAGCAGTTTTTTTTATTTTTTAAATTAGTGCCCATGTTTGCCCACCTTTGAAAAAATATTTTTGGAAAGCTGATAAAATTCTCTATATTTTGCCTTTTTGAACTTTGTTGATACGACCCATAGTTGCAGAGATATTGTCATGCAAAGGCTTAAAAAGCTGGAAAAAACTTAAAATAAAATTTGTTCAGCCTGAAGCACGTCATCAAATCGGTCGTCTGATTTTAAAGGAAAATCTTTTCAACATAAAGTTTCTATCTGTTTATCTATCATTCATGCAAATAAAAAAAAACAAATCAGGAGTTTTTTTGAAAAGGTCAAATAAACCAAATACGGCCAAAGCCTTGAGTCAGGGGTATTAAAAAACACCCAAAAAGCAAAAAACTGAAAATTTGGTTTATTGGACCTTTTCAAAAAAAAAAAACTCCAGAAATATTGATATTTTACTTAACTCTTGTTGAAAAAAGTATTATGAACAACAAGTTTGGTTACCCTATCAGATTGGGTCAGATCACTGTTCCCCGTGCACGAACAAGAAATCTTATCAACAATATCATTTCTCTGAACACAGTTTCAATTTAGTGCTGGAGGTGAACACACAAACACACACACACAGTACCAAGAAAATCACACACAATGTTGTAGGACATATGCAGAAAGTGCCCCCAAGAACAACTTGCCGAACTGGAACTTGGAGGCAGTCACTTTTTTGTGTGTTGCCATTTTTCAGTTCTGGTTATTATTTTTAAATTCACTGGCAACGAGAGAGAAAAAAAAACAACAACTGTTTGTGTATATGAGAGAGGGAGAGAGAGAGGGGTACTTGCATACGGGTCATTCCATCTCAACTGTGCACGAAAAAGTGCGAATTTGAAAATTACCCTCTCCGATCCTGCTCAAATTTGGCAGAGCTGTTGATACTATCAAAACATGCAAGAATCCCGAATTTCATCCAAATCGGACCACCCCCTCCATTTTTGTACCTCCCCAAAAAATCGACTTTTTGGCGATTTTTGACCAAACCTCCTTGTTTCAAACGACGATAACTCAGGAATCACAAATCTTAGAGGGTCGGTCTTAGACTCAATTTTGAAGGAAATTGGACGTAGAATCCATTTCCGTGTTCAAAATTTTGATTAATTTATTTTTTCTACCTGTATTGCGCAATTGAAAACTTTAAACGGCCGTATCTCAAAACACCCCAACTTATTTTTTTTATTTGACCTCACCATCGTGTTCCCCGGCCAATTTTACATAAGAATCACTTATCGACAAAAATGAATATGTTTCGTTCCAGAGATATCGAATTTTAAAGTTTTGTGTTTTCGAGATAACCTACATCAGCTTCATTCGCCACATCTGCTAGAAGCACACAGGCGGGCTGATCAATAACTGCTACCTGGTGTTCTGGGAGATGATTAATTTAATTTATCTTTTTATAATGTTACGCAAATATTTATTCATATAGCTAATACCTAGAAATTTTAGTATGTTTGGCAGGTTAAGTCCTCGCTCCTAGTTTCGTCCAATTTGCTCATTTTCACTATTTAACTTTTGATAGAAACTAGCTTGTTCACTTATTATTGAGCTATTTATCACTCGATTTAATGCCAAAGCGCTGATATGGCAACATTAGAGGAACGCTGGAATTAGATGCTGTTCCCCTACCTTGATCAATCTATTTATGTGAAAGGAATATTTATTGGGTAATTTTACGTGTTGCTAACCATTTTAGAGTACCTCCGAGGCCATGACTAGGGCCTTTATCATGGGCGGTAGCAAAATAGTGCCATTCAGCTAAAACCCCAAAACCTGCTTTATTATTATTATTATTATTATTATTATTATTATTGTTATTATTGTTATTATTATTATTATTATAGTTTATTATTGACACTTTACCATAATTTGGAAAATCCGATTTATGGTTTAAAAGATTGATCATATTAAATCAATTTTTATATTGTGAGCCAGCTCCATTTGATTAAAAGAATCCAAGATTGATATAAGAAAAAAAATACTGTTGTTCGGACGGTGTCAAAATCATCGCAACTAAATTTGGGGAATTAGCCGCTTTGCAGCAGATCAAACTTTGTGATTTTCTTACATTTTTCAGTTTTATACATTCCAGAAATCCTTTTCCTGCTCCTTGTGATCGTCCTTCACTAGAGTTCAACGTATAAACAAATTTTATTAATTTTAGTTCATATTTTTTACTTAGTAATGTATCGTGCACTTATTGTTCAGTGTTACTAACAAGATTAATTGCATTTTCCTGCTCGCTCCGTCGGAATCCAATTCTGCCCTTTACTGTGCGCGTTATTGCTCTGTCCTATGGGTTAGCACAGAAATTCACTTCATTCATTTTTTTTGAGCAGATAAACATTCGTGATTCAACTCCAGTTTCCTACAGTGTTATACAGTCAATTTTTGTCCAATTTGATAAAGATTATTTATGATGAAATATTATTTCAATAAATGGCCAGGTAGCAGTTATTGATCAGCCCGCCTTTGTGCTTCTAGCAGATGCGGCGAATGAAGCTGATGTAGGTAATCTCGAAAACACAAAACTTTAAAATTCGATATCTCTGAAACGAAACATATTCATTTTTGTCGATAAGTGATTCTTATGTAAAATTGGCCGGGGAACACGATGGTGAGGTCAAATAAAAAAAATAAGTTGGGGTGTTTTGAGATACGGCCGTTTAAAGTTTTCAATTGCGCAATACAGGTAGAAAAAATAAATTAATCAAAATGTTGATCACGGAAATGGATTCTACGTCCAATTTCCTTCAAAATTGAGTCTAAGACCGACCCTCTAAGATTTGTGATTCCTGAGTTATCGTCGTTTGAAACTAGGAGGTTTGGTCAAAAATCGCCAAAAAGTCGATTTTATGGGGAGGTACAAAAAAGGAGGGGGTGGTCCGATTGAATGAAATTCGGGATTCTTGCATGTTTTGATAGTATCAACAGCTCTGCCAAATTTGAGCAGGATCGGAGAGGGTAATTTTCAAATGCTGTTCCGCTTCAGATGGAATGACCCATACATGTACGTACATACACAGTACACACACATACGGCGCATTAATAAGTGGATGGAAATTATATACCGCACAAATCTCGTGTTTATTGTTAATAAATTATACACCCGTAACATGTATCAAAGGTATTTTTCATAATATTTTTACCTTTGCTTTTCCTTTCTCGGCGCTGCGCTGCTGGCACTGCTCTTTCCGCTCTTTCTCTCTCTCTCTCTATATGAGTTGGAGTGTGTCTTTGCGTACTTTTAACTTCAACAAAATTTGCAAACTTGCATATGTAAAATGATTTTTCGGGCTTCATCATTTTGACCCGGTTTCTGATTTGCTCTTGCAATTTCTCTTTGTGTTTTTATTTTTCATACTGTGAAGAGTTGTCCATTTTACTTTATTAGTAATTACGTATTTGATCTAGATCTGGCCAAAATCGAGCAAAAGAGAAACATTGAAATTTTCAAAATTCCACACCAATTTAGAATCGAGAGAACCGTTCCCTCAAAATTTATTGAGGGCTCAGTGCCAAAATCGAAAGAACCAACCAGACCCATCAGAACCAATGTGTTCATTCGTTAATTGAAACAATAAATCTCCAACAACTGACACTTCTACGCACCACTCTTTGGTCACCAAGCTGTGGTGGCCGAAGCAGTCAAGACGTTGGTATAGTCTGTCAAAGGACTCTGGTTCGATTCCCGTGGTAGACATTTTTTGTTTTTTGTTTTGTCGGATGAACATTTTTGTTTTTGCAAATGAACCCTGAGGTAAAACTTTTCTCGCCCAGCTTGAGCTGTGTGCGCTGCGTTTTCCTGTGCCAATGGTTTGCTTTTAGAATGACTTTTAAGATGTGCCATAGGAATAGGACCTCTTGAAAAAACTCGAATTATATTGTTGAAATATCCAATCGATTAAAAACATAAATTTATGGATCTGGCAACCCTGCCATAAACTGTCGAAGCAAACTTTTGATGGAAATGATATCTAGACGTCATTCAGGCTCATATCCAGGATTCTTCAATGGGGGATGTTTCCTCCCATAAGGCGTTATACAGGGGCGTACACAGTTAACAAATGCGTATCAAACAAAACCGTGATATTTGCTTTATATATTTTAACAGTAATGCTAAAACTTATCTAAACATCAATAAGTCTAAAATATTTTTATTCTTGCATATATCATTGATGGGATATGTGTGATTAAAAATATTGAAATACCGTTATTGAATCTTTAATAGTATAGATTGTTTCTTTCAATTAATTTCGCTTCGCGAAATTTTGGATTGACACCCGTAGACAGTGCCCTTAGGACAAAGTTCTTTGTCAGAAATGTCAAGTCAATACAAACATTTCAAAAGGACCAGACATTCAATATTAAGACCTTTAAAAATGTAAGTCTTGGTTTAAAAATTTTGAAAATATTTTTTTCGAAAGGATCGGAAAATTTTACGAATGTTTCATGTTTTAACATTGAAAATCGGACCATTAGTTGCTGAGATATCGACACTAAAAAAATGTGGGTTGTTTGGGTGAGACTTGGAAAACATCAATATTTCTGTTTTTAAACCTTTGCATTGCAATATCTTAGCAACTAAGGGTCGTGTCAACAAAGCTCAAAAATGCAAAATATAGAGAATTTTCTCAGCTTTCCAAAAATATTTTTTTCAAAAGTGGCAAACATGTGCACTAATTTAAAAAAATAAATGAATAACTGTGACTTTTTCAAAAAAGTCAACTAAATATGGATTTAACTTGAAAGCGATGCACTTTATCAAAATTTAAGTAAAGTACTTTTTGATTGCAAATTTGATTTTACATCGAAAAATTTTTGGGACCAATATTTCAATTTATTTTTTAAATTGTATTGATTTAAAAATTCATAACTCGCTCAAAGATTTTTTGCACAACCTGGAAATTTCTGAATAGTTGTCATTTTTTTTCCAGTGTAGTCCGTATCTATACCTACAACTTTGCCCAAGACACCAAATCGATAAAAAAAATTCCTTTAAAAGATACAGATTTTTGAATTTTCATACATCATTTCTGTATAGACAGCTGCCAAATTTGTAAGAAAAATTATATGGACAAAGTAATGATGCAAAATGGCTTCTTTGGGCATACCGAAGGCACCAAAAAAATTTCAGTCGGATTGAAAAATAAAAAAAAATCGAATGACATAAATCTGAGAGAACTGCTCCTCTACAACCCAACCCCGCCTTCAGGCGGGCTTCAATTTAAAAAATCGATGAAAATCAATTTCTCAAACAATTTTTGATCGATAAAAAAACATTAGAAAGAAGAACTCATAAAATTTTAGAAAATTTATGAGTTTGAAGTTCAACTTGTATTAAGTGACTTAGCCAATGTTTTTGAAAATTAAAGCAAGAGGAAAGCAAATTAAAATACTAAAAATTAAACAAGAAATTCATAAAACAAGAGAAGTAAGTTTTTCGTAGCTCAAAATAACCTCCTAAACAAGAGAAAAATAAAAATTTTCGGAAAAAAATAATTAATATTTATTATTTTGTGAAAATTGGTCGTCGTCGATCATGGCCGTTCATCGCCACCCGCGTCAGACACGGACGACGAAACAAAGAGAAACGCAAAAAGTAACTTTTTCAAAACTTTTTTTCGTAAAATCGCGATAACTCGTCATGTTTATAAGCAAACCCCTTATGTCTATATATCAAAATTTTTGAAATTGTCTGCTCTACAACTTTGTAGAACATTGTTACACTCTAAAAAATAACCCTGCAAAGTTAGAAAAAACACGACATTTTAAAATGAAGAATTTTGTTTTAAATGAAAAAATGACCCTTCTGGGTCAATGTAGATTTGAAAAGTACATTAAATTTCCCATAAAATGACATGTTCCAAAATTTTTTGCAGTCGAGTAACGGAAAATGGGAGAATTTTTAAAACTTTTTTAGTGTTTTTTTTTTTGATGAAAAATACGTTTTATCGGAATTCTGAGTATGCCATCAAATCGGGCGTCTAATTTTACATAAAAGTCCCTTTGACACCAAATTTCTATCTCATCACCGTTTCAGGCTGCAAATTATTGAAAAACACCTCTTTTTTCGCATGTTCAAAAATGGAAGGGGTCGTACCGCCCCTCCGTCACGAGATATGAAAAAATGGACCTCGGATTCGTGATCAGTTGCAAAAGTTACCCCTAATGACAAAGTTTCACGCAAATCGAAGAGGGGTCGGGGCAACTGCTGTGTGAGTTGGCGGAGAATTACCCACCGGTAATTGCACTCCGGTTTATGGTATTTGCGCATTTGTGAACTGAACATTTGAGTGATATTAGTAATACTATATTTTAAGATATTTTTAATACCGAGTTGGTGTGGAGTCGGAAACGGAGCAGGAGTCAACAATTTGTTAAAAGCTGGAGTCGGAGTCGGAGTCGGCTAGAGCTGGTAGGCCGGAGTCGGATTCTAGGTCGGAGTCGGTTGGAGCTGAAAGCCGGAGCCGGTGTCGGAGCCGGCTTAACTCAGGAAGCTTGAGTCGAGGTCGGAGTCGGAGTCATTCGAAATAAGACCAGACTCCGCAGTTCCGATTAATTGAATTTCTGGAAACTATTGTCAAAAAATGCCGGTATACTTTTATATTTATTAAGGGAAGCCTCAAGCAGCTACGGCTGAATTAGGTAACATTGTTTAATGAATGATTTAGTAACTCCAAAGAAAAGTTGATTAATTGTTCGCGCTAAACTCACAATACCCTTAAACCTATTTTTGAACTCAACAAAACAGTTAAGAAATGGTTGAAAACAAAACAAGATGTATTTCTTCTTTAGCTTGCAAGTCGTCCTTAAACAAAGCACAATAAATTTTCAATTTCCCCGTATCGCGACGTAACGCGATGTGTCGAGCCCGTAACGGGTCGTTATTTCCATGGGATGATGAGTAGTTTAGTCGAACTGGAGGGTGCAACAAAACGAACGTAACCGGTAGCATGAATGAATTGCGTTCGGACGTGAAAACATACTGGAATGGCTCATAATTCTAGGTTTGGAAACTTTGTTGAACCGCATTGCATTGCTTGTTCAGTATAATGATCACTTTATGGGTTGCAAAAAAAACTCCTAATTTGGCTTAAACGTGAAACTGTATTCTTTTTACTTTTCACGTATTAAAACTGATTGGCTTTTTTAGAAAAAGAGTAATTCTCAGATTTTGGTCATTAGGTTTTTTTGTATTTTTTAATCTGGCTAAAACTTTTCTGGTGCCTTCGGTATGCCCAAATAAGCCATTTTGCATCATAAGTTTGTCCATATAATTTTCCATACAAATTTGGCAGCTGTACATACAAGATTTAAGAAAATTCGAAAATCTGTATCTTTGGAAGGATTTTTTCGATCGATTTGGTGTCTTCGGCAAAGTTGTAGGTATGGATAAGGACTAAACTGAAAAAAATATGATACAAGGTGAAAAATGTTTTGGTAATTTTTAATTTCACTATATGTTACTAAAACTCAATTTGCAAAACAACAATATTTTTATTTTATTTTTTATTTTCAGATATGTTTTAGGGGACATCAAATGCCAACTTTTCAGAAATTTCCAGAATGGGCAAAAAATCTTTGACCGAGTTATGCATTTTTGAATCCATAAAGATTTTTTTGAAAAAAACGAAATATTAGTCGCAACAAATTTTCAACTTCATTTTTCGATGTAAAATCAAATTTCCAATCAAAAAGTACTCCACTGAAAATTGGAAAATGTTCACCGTTTTCAAGTAATAGCAATTTTTAAGGTAACACATGTTTGCCCACTCTTGAAAAAAATATTTTTGAAGAGCTGAGAAAATTATCTACATTTTGCAATTTTGAACTTTGTTCATACGACTCATAGTTGCTGAGATATTGCCACGCAAAGATTAAAAAACAGGAAAATTGAAGTTTTCCAAGTCTCACCCAAACAACCCACTATTTTCTAATGTCGATATTTCAGCACCTAATAGTCCGATTTTCAATGTTAACATTTGAAACATTCGTAAAATTTTTTGATCTTTTAAAAAAATATTTTCATTTTTTTTAGTCAAGACTAACATTTAAAATGTGCCAAACATTCAATATTACGCCTTTTTGAAATGTTAGTCTTGATTTAAAAATCAGAAAATGAAAAAAATAAGAATATTGTTTTTTGCAAATCAAGTTTAAGTGACAGAAAGTGAAATTAAAAAAAAAATGCCGTGTATCATATGTTTTCAGTGTAGCCCTTATCCATACCTACAACTTTGCCCAAGACACCATAAAAAATCCATATTTTCAGTTTTTTATAGAACGCTGCCAAATTTGTATGGAAAATTTTATGGACAAACTAATGATACAAAATGGCATTTTTTCCGAAGGCACCAAAAAAGTTTCAGCCGGATCAAAAAAAAAAAATTTAAAATTTGAGAAAAAGACCGTTTTCTTCGAGAATTGTTCAAAAGTAATTTCTTTTGACCACGAATCTCAACATAACCAGTTCAAGCAGAACCAGTAATCTGGCATCTATAGATGATGCAACTCGGAGGAGTTATTGCTTGATAACCTGTCACAACCTATTCGAAAAGTTATGGGACATTTTTACTACTTTTTATGATTTTAAATTGTCATTATCGACATTAGGTTTTCAAAAATAATGAGCTAGAAGGAGATAACTTAGAGTAAGGCACGGTGATTGTGACTTCTTGTTAACCGTTAATATTTGGTGGAATAAACTGGAACTAGATTGTGAAATCACATGTGACTCATGTTACATTTTTGGTTCCAGACAATCACAATGAGATAATTCTCTGTGAACTGCTGATTGGAGTATAATAGTTTGGCAATGTTTTTGGTATGATTTCCTGGTATTTTACCGATTTTTACTGGACAATGCACATTTTGGTCGTTGTTATTTGTCAATGTAATACCAAAATTTGATGTTTCAAGCCGTCCCCATTCGTCTCTTAGCGATTTTGATATAAAGCTCTTTTCAAAAGAATTGAATCCTCTCCAATCTGAAACCGCAAATCTTCATCACTGTTGTAACAGAAGTTGCTCAGTTCCGCCAGGGTTCGTGGAATGCAATATCTAAGAGTCATCCCTTTTTCTCTCTCTCTCTGGCAGTCATCCAAATGACCGCGACGATGTGTCAGCTGTTCGGTCGCCGACGGTGCGGTCAAATTCCTCGGCGAAGCTGAGAAGAACCCGCGGAGAACCCATTATCGCATTATCGCACTTAAAACCGACAAACAATTAAAAAGCTTCCCAAAGCCATAAAAAGTATCCCCATTTTGTACATTTTTTACCAACCAATTACCGTTCCCGGAGTCATTTAAGGCAAAAACCACAAACCACCATTAGTAACCGAGAAGAGGCTCTTTCCGGTCGTAAAACAGTCTGGGGAGGAGGAAACTGGCAACACTGACGGTGGTCAACGCGCGACAGTCATCTTTCGTTGGGGCACATAAATAAAATAACATATCACGACGATTCCAGTTTTTTTTTTACACGAATGTGTGTCAGATTTAATTGCCCCTAAGGGAATAATTATACCGGAGGCCCTCCGCACAGAACAAATTAAACAATATTAATAATTCTTGCTTCTTGGAAAAACTTCCGCGACTGAATGTGGTGGAGTAAGTGCCTTTAAATTTTCCATCGATTACGGCGGGTACAAAACTTTGCGGGACACGTAATGCTCGTATTAAAACTTTTAATTATTAAGTATAAACTTGTGATTATAAAGTATTTCCCTCAGCTAACAATCGTTGTAAAAGTTTTAACTAATTCAAGAAACTTGTTTTTTTTTAGTTTTTTTTTTTTAATTTAAAGTAATTCATCAATGGATTACAACTTTACATATCAAAAGAAATATGCTTTGTATTGAATTAGTGTGGCTTCCAAAACATTTATGTACCGTCACCCCTGATGACGGTATTAAAGAAATTTTAGTTATATAAGTATACAGCAATTCCATTTGAAAGGAGCCTTAACCGAAAAAAAAAACAGTTCTCCGATCGGGATGCTTGGCCAAAATAATTGGACACGTATTTTTTGTTTGGCCATTAGGGTGACCTAGTTTTCAAAAAATCATTTCTCCGCGCCATTTCATCAGATTTTAGCTGTCTTAGACGCAAAAGAAAGGTGATTAGTTTGGCTGTTTTGAAAAAAAATGTAAGAAGTTCAAAAATCTAGTTTAACATTTGAAAAAGTCGTATGAAAACATAAAATGATGTTGTACGGTGTCTGGACCAAAGAGTCTATGTCTGAACATATTTTTATCGGATTCCTCGGAAAATTTCACATAACATTTAAAAAAATGGGCAATATCGGCTATAGTTACTAAAAATACAAAATTTTAAATGAAAAACGTTGTTCAAAAAGAAAAAAAAAGTCTTCTGTGTTATTGCAGATTCAGAAAATACAAAAAAAAATCCCATAAAATGACCAGCCTCAATATTTTTTTAACAGTAAAATAACGGAAAGTTGCAGAGTTTTTGTATTCTTTTTTTCGATAAAAAATAAGATTTTTTTCGGAATTCCGAGAACGCCGCTAAATCGAGCGTCCAATTTTAAATAAAATTCCCTTCGACTCAAAATTTCCAAATCATCACCAAATTATTGAGAAATACGTAATTTTTCGCTTGTTCAAAAATGAAAGGGGTCATACCACCTCTCCGTCACGAGATACCTAAAAATGAACGTCGGATTCGTGATCGGTTACAAAAATTACCCTTTAGGACAAAGTTTCAAGCAAATCGAACAGGGGTCGGTACCACAGCTGAGTGAGTATTTTGTTTTTTTTTTTTACAAAAAAAATTATAAAATGCACAGATGTAAAGATCGCAAATATAAATGGGTAATTCTCTACCAACTCACACGAAATCGGGAAAAGTTGCCCCGAACCCTCTTCGATTTGCGTGAAACTTTGTCCTAAGGGGTAACTTTTGTCCCTGATCACAAATCCGAGGTCTGTTTTTTTATATCTCGTGACGGAGGGGCGGTACGACCCCTTCCATTTTTGAACATGCGAAAAAAGAGGTATTTTTCAATAATTTGCAGCCTGAAACGGTGATGAGATAGAAATTTGGTGTCAAAGGGACTTTTATGTAAAATTAGACGCCCGATTTGATGGCGTACTCAGAATTCCGAAAAAACGTATTTTTCATCGAAAAAAACACTAAAAAAGTTTTACAAATTGTCCCATTTTCCGTTACTCGACTGTAAAAAATTTTGGAACATGTCATTTTATGGGAAATTTAATGTACTTTTCGAATCTACATTGACCCAGAAGGGTCATTTTTTCATTTAGAACAAAATTTTTCATTTTAAAATTTCGTGTTTTTTCTAACTTTGCAGGGTTATTTTTTAGAGTGTAACAATGTTCTACAAAGTTGTAGAACAGACAATTACAAAAATTTTGATATATAGACATAAGGGGTTTGCTTATAAACATCACAAGTTATCGCGATTTTACGAAAAAAAGTTTTGAAAAAGTTACTTTTTGCGTTTCTCTTTGTTTCGTCGTCCGTGTCTGTCGCGGGTGACCATGAACGGCCATGATCGATGACGACCAACTTTTTCAAAACTTTTTTTCGTAAAATTGCGATAACTCGTGATGTTTATAAGCAAACCCCTTATGTATACATATCAAAATTTTTGTAATTGTCTGCTCTACAACTTTGTAAAACATTGTTACACTCTAAAAAATAACACTGCAAAGTTAGAAAAAACACGAAATTTTAAAATGAAAAATTTTGTTCTAAATGAAAAAATGACCCTTCTGGGTCAATGTAGATTCGAAAAGTACATTAAATTTCCCATAAAATGACATGTTCCAAAACATTTTACAGTCGAGTAACGGAAAATGGGAGAATTTTTAAAACTTTTTTAGTGTTTTTTTCGATGAACAATACGTTTTTTCGGAATTCTGAGTACGCCATCAAATCGGGCGTCTAATTTTACATAAAAGTCCCTTTGACACCAAATTTCTATCTCATCACCGTTTCAGGCTGCAAATTATTGAAAAACACCTCTTTTTTCGCATGTTCAAAAATGGAAGGGGTCGTACCGCCCCTCCGTCACGAGATATCAAAAAACGGACCCCGGATTCGTGATCAGGGACAAAAGTTACCCCTTAGGACAAAGTTTCACGCAAATCAAAGAGGGGTCGGGGCAACTGCTGTGTGAGTTGGCGGAGAATTACCCAAATGGAAAATTGATTATCCGAAAAATAATGCCATTCAGAAACTCACCAATCCAGAAGAGTTAATGCAATTGAGCAGTTCAAATCCGGCTGAAATGGTGCCTTCGGTATGCCCAAAGAAGCCATTTTGCATCATTAAATTGTAAAAAAAAATTTGGTGATTTTTTATTTAACTTTTTATCACTAAAACTTGATTTGCAAAACACACTATTTTTATTTTTTCAATTTTTTTTATTTGTTTTAGGGAACGTAAATATCCAACTTTTCTGAAATTTCCAGGTTGTCAACTTATCTTTGAACGAGTTATGATTTCTTTAATCAATACTGATTTTTCAAAAAATCGAAATATAGGTCACAAAAATTTTTCAACTTCATTTTTCGATGTAAAATCAAATTTGCAATCGAAAAGTACGCTACTGAAATTTTGGTTGAATGCACCGTTTTGAAGTAATAGCCATTTTTAGGTAACTTTTTTGAAAATAGTCGCAGTTTTTCATCTTTTTAAATTAGTGTCCATGTTTGCCCACCATTGAAAAAAATATTTTTGCAATTCCGTCGTGAAACTACTTACTTTTCCTGTCATTTTTGAACGACGAAATAGCCTACTTTTCTGTACCAACAATAACAGAATCGAATAGCAACACTTTTCAAAATAAATGCTGAAAAGTTCTACTATTCAGCACTCAAATGGGTGCTGAAAAGTTGAAATTTTTAGCACTTGTTTCGAAAAGTAACACTTTTCAACATTTTTTTTATTTAAACGATTTATTGACAAAATACATGAAAATTTGACATAAAATTTCACTTAGTGTGACAATTTGCAAAGGTTTAGAAAAAAGGAAAATTGAAGTTTTCCAAGTCTCACCCAAACAATCCACCATTTTCTAATGTCGATATCTCAGCAACCAGTGGTCCGATTTACAATTAACCGATTAACATTTTAAAAAGTTGTAATATTGAATTTTTAACCCTTTTGAAATGTTAAGCATGATTTAAAAAAAAACGTTACTTGTTACTTTGTGAGAAAATCTCATGTTTTTTTCATGAAATGTTACAAAAAAATATTGGTTTTGAGCGAACAAATAATAATAGTCCAAGTCACCGTTTGTAATATACAAGAATTTTGACAATTTGTCACTTTTTGTTTACTAAAACACATAAATAGGATGTCAAAAAAAGCAAAAAGTTCTCCGTGAAATTTCCTATTAGCTGTACTGCCGTTCTACGCATAATTGTTCCATGTTCAAAACAGTGCAACTGAGAAAAACGCGATTGAAATTTTTCGACCGATTTCTGTGTTTCTACGCATTATTGTCCCGTAGGTTCCTATTCGCCCAATGTGTTCCTAATCACCCCCGTTACCAGTTTATCGTCATTATTTGTGATTCTCTTGCTATACATCAGGTAAACAAGACATAATGCTAAGTAAAACTAATGATTCCGTGTATGAAAATACTTGGTGGGACAATTATGCGTAGAAGTTCAACGATGGGACAAACAGACTTGGTGTTGTTTTCAATGAGTTTCCGAACAAAGCACAAAATTTTATGTGTTTTTCTTAAAGTAAACGTCAAACTAAACTTAAAAATGTCATAAAGTCAAAATCGACAAAAAATGACATGGGACAATTATGCGTAGAACGGTAGTGTAGGTATGTATTAGTTTTGGCTGCAACATTTTTTGGCTCGTTTTGAAGAGCGATTTTTGGAATTTTTTTTTGAGACGCCCTATTGAACATTTCCAATTTTTTTAAGAGTTCAGAGCATTTGCTATAAAATTGTCCAAAAGACATTGAAGATTTGACCTCAGAGGTTGCTGTGATACAGCGGCTTAAAGAAAAAGAAATAGGAACATTTAAGTTTTCTAAGTCTAACGCTAACAATTTTGTAATGCAGATGTCTCTAGCAACTAATGTTCTGATTACTAATGTTAAAAAATGAAACATTCTTAAATAAATCCGAAAAATATTTTTTAAATTTTTGAATCAAGACTTCCAGAAAAGACGTTATATTGAATGTTTGACCCTTTTGAAATGTTAGTCGGATCTTCAAAAAATGGAACTCGTAGCAAAACTTGTTTTATTTAGCACTCTTCGTTTTAAGTCAGCTCGATAAACCTCATTGGATAAATGAACGGCTCGAGCTGAAACAACTTAAAAGAACAACTTTAAACTGAGGATATTCCGGAAATCTATTAAAGTTATCATTTAAAATCAAACAGACAGTTGAATAAAAATGTCTAATTAGCGTATCAAATCAATAAAGCAAGCCAATTTGAGAAAAATGTTTGAATTCCGTAAAAAAAATTTTGTTATACGAAAAAAAATTAACAAAAATGTTGGCTTGTAAAAAATCCGCGAAGAGGGTCGCAAATACGTACGGTAAGCAAAAAATCCATAAGTTGATTAGCCTTATACATTATTAATGTATTCAAGTGAATATATATTATAAAATTCAAAAAGAAGATATTTTTCAGAAAAAAAAATCACAAAAAAAAACTAGTTAAACGCTTATTGATTGTGTAAATTTTGTATGTAAAATTTAGATACATGATTTGAATTGTTTTTATTTAGGAATATGAATCGATATTTTATGATAAAAAATGTTTTTAAAAAATGTATGACAAAATTTATACATTTCATCAATTTAACCTCACACGAATGTGTAAATTAAAAATGTATGTAAAGATTGTTGAAATGGCATTTTAATTTAACATTTGAAAAAAGAATCAATAATAGCATCAGTCTTCATCTGTTTCACAGTTTACATAATCCATTTTTCTAAATACTTACCCAACCTTCAACTTTTCCACTTCCAATTTCCTCATCTGCGTTGCATAAGGTCGTTTCCTCATTTGTCTTAACCATATAACACTTTTACTTTTAATTCGATTACCTCGTCCCACCCATGTCAGGAACACACTTGCTGTCACTGTAAATTTCACTAAATTCCATCACTTTTTTTTGTTTCGCTTTTGTTGAATTTCGGCTAGCCAAGAGCACGGTATGAAGTTCCTACCGATTTCGAACTCGCAACGTAGGAACTCTATACCTCGCTGATGGCAATCACCAACCACACGTGGGGTTTTTACGCAAACAAACAGAGAGAAGAGATCCATTTTAGAGGAATGATGCGCTGAAAAACATTAGGGGAAAAACAATAGAGTTGTGTTAGAACCAGTTAGCCAAGTTGACCACCCGGAAAGGTGCAAAAAAACACTTAACATGTTCGACGAAAATTAATTCGAGCAATTAGCACTGTGGGAGGTCTGACTCACTTTTTTTTTGTTGGCGCTAATCGATGCAAACTCTTTTCGCGAGAACTCATAAAAGAAGAAAGAGTTGAGAGAGAGAGAGAGAGAGAGAGAGAAAAAAAAATCGCAATCTTATCTCGCGGCTGATTGCATTTTAGCCTCTCTTGAGAGAACGCTGGCTTCTTTTAACTGTTTCTTTTGTGTTTTCTAGGAAATCTGGCGAAGCTCTGATGAGAGAGAAAGAGAGCAAGCGGAAACGAAACGAGTGCTGAATTGGTCAATTCTGAGAGACGAAGCGGTGGCACGCCAGCTTTGATCTGAGAACGTGGCCAGATTGGCATTTCCTGTACTGTTTTCGCTATGTGGATGGAGGGTTTGCTTAATTGAAAATTGAGAAGAAATTTCGATTGAAAGGTAACATTTAAAACTGAGTAAAACTTGCAACTGTTGAAAAATTTGAAGTTTTTTTGAAATCGTGACTGTTTTTATTATTTAGTTTTTTTTAATTAGTTATACGGTTTTTTTTAATGAAGAATAAATTACCTCAAAATAAAGAAGACAATTTTTCTTTCGTGCAGCAAAACAGCCAGTTGTTATCGTCAAACCCGTTTTGTTGCACTGTCAAAGTCCCGTCACTTTTTTTTCTTTCCATTTCTTCACTCTTACGTTACTTCTTTTCAATTAACCACACACACAGTTCCCCCGGAATTAACCAACCAACCAGACACGCAACGCACCAACTGTGGCAAAGAGGTTTTTGGTCAAAAAGCCAGTAATTTTGACATTTTTAAGGAAAAAAGAAATGAAAAAAAGTTGAGGCAAGGAAGCAATACCTCCACACTGATAAATTTCATTATAACAATTTATTTTAATTTGCAAAACATGACAGAAAATCTTGCCTGACGCCAAAGTTTTGACAAGTCAACAAAGCAAGTTTTGGTCACGAAACCAGAGAGGCTTCCTCCGGTTGACGTCTCAATGTTTTCGTTCTCATGAGAGCGAAAGGAAACCACAAGCTTTAATGACCAGGTCAACGACCTGTCATAACTACCGCTTTGGCAGGGGTCACTGCAATTGTAAACACACAAATGAAGACATTTGCGAAAATTGTGCAAAGAATGTCAATTGGAGTTGAAATCGTTCCAGAAACGTTTCAATTCAGAAGAAAGCTTCTAGGGAAGTCAACCAAGGACGTCAGGAATTACTTCAAAGGGACGAAGTTTGACAGTTATCAGCGCTTGTGAAAAAAAGAAGACGAAGATAACAAACCCTTCGCACCTGTCAGATTGTCTAACTTCTTTGTTTACTTCGTCGATTTTCATCATTTTTACCTCATCAATTTCTATTTTGTTGTTGTTGACTTTGCTGTTGTTTAGCCTGAAGCATGATGTCACTGCAAGTGAGACGTCAAAATATTCACCTCACGGTGAGGTCATTAAATTCGTCAGCTCATCCATCGCTAGGCTCGGACCCGTCTCGTCTTGTCTACAACTCTTGAAAAGTGTTTGTTTTTGTTTCCAAGATTCGTTGGTTGATCCGGAGAGATTCCGAAGGGGGGGGGGGGGATTAGCCCCACTATCACCAATTAGCTCATCCATAGTTATTTTTACGGCTAACAAAGCCCGTGCGCGGCGCGCTGTCAAACGCAACGATCCGTTGCAAAACAAGAGTCGGGGGTCCACCAACTTGATTAGAAATTTTCGGTCTAGACTTCACAGATCGCAATCGGGCAGGTTTAAAATTCAGCACATTTAGACCAAAAAAAACTCAAAGAAGTTTTAACACCTCTTCGTTTTTTTTCTTCTTATTTTCAAGCCTTGATTGCGAACATAATGACCGAAAGTCGACGGAGGCCAAGGGGTTGCGGCCAACCGTGAAAGCTGGGGCCTTTAGGTTATACACATTTATGAGTGGGGGCGGCGATGACGACCACGACCGGGAGGTTCGAGGGGCTGGCAAATAGTTTTGGGCGCGAGCGAGCCTCGGAAATTGAAGCGATTTGCCCCGCTAGTTGCGATCATCAATAACAACTAAGGAGGGCGGACGGTGCGGTTGTGCGTCAAACAATAGTTTTTCGGGGTGTTTATCGGGGTGAATTTCATGAAACTATCAATATTTATATGGTCTGAGCTATGGGTAGAACTTGAATGATGAATGTGATTAAGTCATTTATTACCGTTGTGAGAGCGATCGGGTGTCGACTTGCGGACTATGACAGCAAAAGTGACAACGATTACTGTCAAACGTGTGACAGGTTGACGTTTACTGTCGCAAGTTGGGGTCATAAATCGCAATCTGAGTCGAAGTCGTAAATTGTTTTTTGCAAGCAGTAATATAACCAAACTTTTCGACACCTTCAGCAAACGTCAAATCAGTACAAATTGCTGCGGGATCGTTTTCCGGATGTCTTCTGAAAAATATTCGGAAGCAAATTTCTTCTTTGTTTTCTCTGATTCTGTCTCTCAACTGTCACTAACTTTGTTTATGTTTTGATTTTCGTGGCGCGGTACATTGTGCCTTTGTTATTGTTTTGGTTTTAGTGACACTCTAATGCACAGCCAAACAAAATGTTGCTTTTCTGCTTGAAAGTGGCTGTTGGAGTCGGTGTCGGAGTCGAGTCGGACCCAGAATTGGTGTTGTCTGAACTTTCTGAAGACACAAAGTCGGTGTCGGATTCGACTAATTCTGAGAAGTTTGAGCCTGAGTCGGCAGCTTTTCAACGAAATTGGGTAAATTTTTTTGTGAAAGTCAGAGTAAAATTCTGGCATGTCAAGTCTTTTTTTTTTCAAAGATCCGGAGTCGAGTCAACAAATCCCAAACATGTGGAGTCGGAATCGTCCACTCTTCAACAACTTTATTTACAAGCTGTTTGAGCCAGAGTCGAAATCAGTGGAGTCTGGAAATTTGAAAGAGTCGAAGTCAGCGCTAACAAATTCTGAAACTCAAGCAAAATAATGTAAAAGGACCGAAGCCGAAGTGTAAACAAAGAGTCTATCCTGCTCGTTCCTAACGCAAACATCAACTGACGTGAGCATGATAGACTCTTTGTTTACACTTCGGCTTCGGCCCTTTTACATTGTTTTGCTCGAACTACAGTCTGAGCTGTAGTCAGCTACTTTGTTTATAAGTTAGAGTCATAGTCGAATTCGGCGATGTCGGAGTTCAAGTCGGAGTCAGAATCGGAATTAAAATGTGGAGTCTGATAATATCAATTTTGAGCAAGGCGAAGTTGAAGTAGGTTGCTTTTCAACAACATTCGTAGCTGTTCATATGGGACAAGAAGTCGAGGTCGGTGGAGTCAGATCATTCTGATGAGCTGGTATTAGAGACATATTCAGAGTCCGATTCAGAGTCACAACAAATACTGTGAGGACGAAATTTGAATCATTTTTTGGAAACATTATTGATAGAAATTGTTGCAAAAGTCAGAATCGAATTCTGGGAAAACAGGCCTTTTTTTTTGAAAAGTTGGAGTTATAGTTGACAAATCTTGGGCAGGTGGTCGGAGAGTCGGAGTCGTCCGCTTATCATCAACAGTGTTTATACATTATTGTTGAAGTCAAAGTCAAAATCAGTGGAGTCTAGAAACTTGAAAAAGTCATCGTCGGAGTTGACAATTTTGAAACTGCTGGTCTGCGTCGTAGTAGGCTGCATTGTTTAGAAGTCAGAGTCAGAGTCGGAATCGCTGATGTCGGAGCCGGCTAAGGGATCGGAATATTTGACAAATTTTGAGAAAATTGTGTACGAGCTGGTTGCTTTTCAAGAATAGTCGGTAGATGTTGATATTGGAGCAAAAGTTGAAGTCAGTGGAGTCCGGTCTTTTTGAAGAGCTGGAGTAGGAGTCATAATCGGAGTCACAGAAAATCTTGAGTGGACTGAATCTGAGTTGGCTGGTATTTTTGGAACCAACTGACTCTGATTCAGTCCACTAAAGATTTTCTGTGACTCCGATTATGACTCCTACTCCAGCTCTTCAAAAAGACCGTAGAGTATAAGTTGTTGTTAAAACTAAAGTTGAAATTGGTGAATCCGGTCTATCTTTAGAGCTGAAGTCACAGTCAACAGTCGGAGTCATTTGATTTTCAACAACTTTGTTTTGAAGCTGTAGTTGGAGCCAAAGTAAGAATCAGAGTCAGTGAAGTCTGGTCTTTTCGCAGAGCTGAAGTCAGAGACAGATCAGAGTCAGAATTGGAGTCCAATGTGGAGTCAGATCTGACAAACTATGAGTAGATGGATTCTTAGTCGAATACTTTTTAACAATAATTGGTAGAAGCTGTTGTCGGAGACAAATTTGGAGTTAATGTAGTTGGGTGTTTCAAGAGCTGAACAATATTTCGTAGAAGTTGTTGTTGAATTTAGAGTCAAATTCGATGCGGTCTGACTTACTGAGGAGCTGAAGTCAAATCCGGATGTCTTAGTCAGAATCACTCGTTTTGTTGTTGGAATCAAAGACAATTGAGTATCTTTTAGGAGTCGAAAATCTGTCGGAGTCTGATTCGGCAAACAACTGGTCGAATCCAACTCCACGCTTTACACAGTACAGCTTCAACTCTAACCTCACTTGCCGACTTCAATCGAATCCAGAACCCAAACCACAGTTACACCGCACTGTTACACCGCAACATTGTGGGATAATTTGTTTAGCAAATAAATTGCATCCCCTAAACTCAATTATTTTCCAAATCATAATCAAACTCGCACAAACAACAAACATTGTATGCGACTGCTCAAAACCCGCTTTGTGGTTACGATGCGCCTCCCCACATCGGTGACCCAATGGCACTCTGGTCAGACTCCATCAAATCACCATCATCGTCAACCGCTCCAAACCGATCGGAAGTTATTACCTGGGTCCAGCATCCGGAGCCCGATGAGCGCCCCCTCAGCAAACGCCCTCCTCGTTGCGCCCGCCATTTTGCTAATTCGATAACGGGAGGGCGCGTCCCTTTCCACCGACAACGTTCAAGTGCAGGTTTGGCCAAATTTACGCGCAACAAAAACGGTTCCTCGTCACCCTTTGCCGGGCTGACCACATCACGGGTCCGCGTTGTAACCCGTGAGGGGGTATCAAATTTATAGAAGTTAAAGCCATAAATTTTTGCGTTCGTTTTTCGTTTCGACGAGCCCTCCAACCCCGAAGCGATAGAACGTTCGGAGAGCGAGAAACAGGGCGCCAAACGGTTATTTATGGCCTCCGAGGAATCGATTTCGGGCCGTTTTTTCCCCTTCACTCGAGAAGTCCGTGGCTCGGATAATAAATTTCGCTTTTATGACCCTTTATGACTTAATTTGTGCTCGCCAGGGCAGGACCAGAAGGAAAGTCAATTACTCCGGTTGCAAGTGCGCGCCTCTAACGCCGAACCGGTTCCGTACCGGTTCGGCGTGTCTTGTTACCCGCCAGGTGTCAAACTGCTCGCGCGTCAGCTGCACTCCGACTCCGCCAACACGTGCTTCGCATCTGCAAAAAGAAAACAAATAAAACGAGACAACCGATTAGCGCTTGCTTACATTTTTCTCCCGCACTGGAGAGTAAACAAATATATCAAATGTAATGTATGCTCCAGCGTAATTGAATTACCAGTGGGCCGCGAAGCGGCCACGACGGCAGCCAAGTCATTTTGCACGCCAATAACAATAACTCAGCGCGCTGAGAAACCGCGCGAGTCGACGAAGTCGACAAAGGGTCCCGGCCGCGATTACTTAGGAATCAATAACAATATATTTTTATTTTTGTTTACGCGATCTCGCGACACAGTAACGCGCGCTGAACCACGACGCGGAGATGGATTGCCGACCCGGGATTGATCGGGAAGTGTTGAAAGTGCCGGGAGATGGCCTGCCGGCGTGACCCGGTAAGCGCGATAAGGGAAAAGGTAGCTGAACTTGGGCGAGATGTGCGCCGTTAATAGGGGTGCAAATGGGTCATTGGCTGGTGGAAGGAGATTGCTAGCATAATAGATTAGGGATGGTTGATACCTCGGAGGTGGAGTCGGTTTTCGACTTCAACTTCGGCTTCTAAAGATTTGTGCGACTCCGACTCGAACTCCAGCGCTCGAAAATGATCGGACTTCAACAATAGCGCCCATACAAAACTATCAACATTTCGTCGGCAGACTACAGCTCTGTCTCCGACTTTAAGCCTTCAAGAATATCTATCTACACTGACTCCAACTCCGACTCAAAACCCTGTCGGGTTCTTGTCAAAATGTGCTTCCATCGGATCATCTCGGAGTAGACTCTTGTCAGACTATAGTCAATTGACATTTACCACTCACATCGGAACTGTCGGACTGTCGGAGTAGTTGGAGACAACAAACCCGGAGTCGGTGTAAGAGTCTGTGTCGGAGTCTGTGGGGTCTTTTTGGAGAACTAGAGTCATTGTAGGAGTTGGAGTCGATAAAATTAGCATTTGGAGTCGACCTATTCTGAGAAGTTGCGACAAGCGTTTTTTTAGAACTGGAGTCGTTGTCGGTGTCGATAGCAGCCATGCCAGATATACAGATAATTCTGTATTATACAGATTTTTTGATCCCAAAAATCACAAAAATCTGCATGCACAGATTTTTTTTTAAAATGATTTAATTTGAAAATTTCATTAATTTAGTAATTGAATTATGCTTTAATATGATTAAAAAGCTACTACTCTGTTGTGAAAAATCTAAAAAAATCTTCGATGGTTTCGAATTTGACATGATACAGATAAAATACAGATTTATTTTTTAGAAAATACAGATTTCCCGTTAAATAATCTGGCAACGTTGGTCGATAGATCGTCAGAGGGCAGGGCTTACTACTCTTGTCAGTGTTTGTTTACTATAGGATTGAACTATTTTCACTGTTTGTTTACAATTAGTTGTTTACATAGATCTTGATGCCCAATTGAATTGCAGTTTTGTTTAAAACAGCGTATACGTCACTTTGACATTTGAAGAATAGCTGCTTCTAGCAAAACAACGTAACTGAGCAATTCTCTACCAAAACCGGAAATGGATTTTATTTGTATTTTTTGATTTGGCTCAAACTTTGTGGGGGCCTTCCCTATGACCAAATATGCTATTTTGTGTCATTGGTTCACCCATACAAGTCTCCATACAATTTTGGCAGCTGTCCATACAAAAATGGTATGTAAATATTCAAACAGCTGTAACTTTTGAGTGAATTTTCTGATCAATTTGGTGTCTTCGGCAAAGTTGTAGGTATTGTTGAGGACTTTTGAGAAAAAAATAGGTGCACGGAAAAAAAATTTGCAGATTTTTTTATCAACTTTTTTTTCACTAAAACTCAATTTCCCAAAATATGTATTTTTTGATTTTCGAGATTTTTTGATATGTTTTAGGGGACAAAAATCCGCAACTTTTGAGCCATAGAGAAACATGGTCAAAAAATCTGCCGCCGAGTTATGAATTTTTGAAAAAATAGTGATTTTTGGAAAAAATCGAAGTTTCATGCAAAAACAAGTTTGACATTATTTTTTAATGCAAAATTGAATTTGCAATCGAAAAGTACTTTACAGATTTTTTGATTAAGGGCTCCGTTTACAAGATATAGCCACCGAAAGTTTGATTTTAGCGAAATATTTGCAGTTTTTTAATTTTTAAAAATAGTGACCATGAGTGACCATTTCTAAAAATATTTTTTTTGAAAAGTTCAAAAAATTTGCTATAAAATTGTCTAAGAGACATTGAAGATTGGACCTCTGGTTGCTGAGATACAGCGGCTTAAAGAAAAAGAAACACGAAAATTGAAGTTTTCTAAGTCTCACCCAAACAGCCCACCATTTTCTAATGACGATATCTCAGCAACTAATGGTCCGATTTTCAATGTTAATGCATGAAACATTCGTGAAATTTTCCGATCTCTTCGAAAAAAATATTTTGAAATTTTTTAAATCAAGACTAACATTTGAAAAGGGCCAAATATTGAATATTACGCCCATTTAAAATGCTATACATATACATATTTTGGGAAATTGAGTTTTAGTGAAAAAAAAGTTGATAAAAAAATCTGCAATTTTTTTTTCCGTGTACCTATTTTTTTCTCAAAAGTCCTCAACAATACCTACAACTTTGCCGAAGACACCAAATTGATCAGAAAATTCACTCAAAAGTTACAGCTGTTTGAATATTTACATACCATTTTTGTATGGACAGCTGCCAAAATTGTATGGAGACTTGTATGGGTGAACCAATGACGCAAAATAGCTTATTTGGTCATAGGGAAGGCCCCCACAAAGTTTGAGTCAAATAAAAAAATACAAAAAATAAAAATGGTCGAAATCGGCCGATTTCGTAGAGAGTTGCTCAACTGGGAAAATGTCTAAGTGTAAACAAAGGATCTATCCCACTCATTCCTAATGTAACAAAGATCAACTGACGTGGAGGAGGACAGACTCTTTGTTTACACTTTGATTTTGGCCCATTTTAAATTGTTTTGCTTGGCCTCAAAAAACATTTCAGTAAAAAATTCTTATAGGGATGTAAGGCAGCTATTTTTCCATGAAAAATTGCTTAATTAATTGCACTTTAATTATTAGCCTTTTCTCTCCTTTTGTAACTGTTATTTTTGTAAAAGTGACAGCTGTTTGTTTACCTCACGAATTAACGTGCACATTGAATCAGAAAGATTCATCAAGATTCATAAAAGGTCAACATCAACTCAAAACAATGGAAATGGGTCAATGTGAGTTTGTAAACAAACTCTTTCCTACCCAGCAAGCAATACAGACCTGAGTCGTTTCCAGTCGTCTGAGTCGTCTACAAAATTGAAATTGATGACTAAGACGTCACAGAATGAGTCTTCTAAAGAATGAGACGGCTACTAAATGAGTCGCCAACTTCGATGGATTTGAATCTTTGTATTAAATCGACTTTTAACAACTTTCAACAATGTCGACTCCCCATAGAAAATATCGCACCTTCCCCGGGCCAATCGACAGCCGGTCACACTTGTACGAGGCATGCAAATTTGAATATTTATACCGAGACACCGGCGAGAACCCATGATTAATGGCTAGGGAATGTGCCTACCGGGTCGCGCGCACTATCTGTCCAGTTACGTGCTCGACCGTAATTTAGTAATCGCAAGCTGGTGACTCACACTCTGGGTTCACCTCCGTGCACGATATTTCGAGCTCAATTCCGGAATGTTAATTTCGGGCCAATAATCGGGTGGGGTGGTTCTGCGCGCTGGGTTGGGAAAATTGGGCCAAATTTCAAACTCTCCCGCAAGATGTGGCCCAATTAAAATTGCGTGAAGGGCGTCGATTTCCGTAAACAGAGCCGCGGTGGACCCCTCGTTGACGACCGGCATATGCATATTCATGGCACTTGTTAGGCCCGCGCGCAAAATGTCATCGTGCAGGGCTAATTAATTAGGCAGACGCCGCTGATTCACCGACCGTCGTCTTCTTCGCCTGCTCGTTTACTTCAAAGAAGCGCGCGCTCTTTCGCGCTCGAGAACGCGTAGATAATAATAGTTTTACTACAGCCCGTTGAAGGGGAGCCGTAACGCCCCTGCCCTAACCGCCGCCCCCTTGCGTGGCCCACATAAATTATTCAACTCGATAACTGACCAAACGACGACCGCACCAATTTTACGACCGAAATGGTCCGCTAGCGATGGATCGCGCTCTCGCGCTTGGAACACTATAAATGTTTTACGTCGCGCCCCCGCTTGAATTATTCACTAGCGTTCCCGTTATCACACTTAAAAAAACCCTTTAAAATTTGACAGCGCGTTCCCGGTCTCTGAGTCGCGCGTCAACAAGTCCCGCCACCGTTGTGATGGCGGAATAATGGCGCATTCGTTTGGAACGCGAACCCCTTTCGGCCGCGATATTACATATTATGATTATGGTTAGCGCGCCCCCTTCCAGCGCCCCCGCTCAATTTTATTCATTTTTTTTTCGGGAGAAGGAGGAGGAGGCTCGATTGAGCGAGCAGCCGCAGCGAAAAAAAAATTGCAGAACGTCAAAAAAATAAAAAAAAGAATCCAAGGGTTGTCGACGAATATGTGAAATTGTTGATGAATACACCGGCATCGCCGTCGTCGACGGCGGGCGGAATGGAATTGAAAATTATAATAAAACCAGGACGCCGCGCCGCGAGAAAAAATCGATAAATCCGGCGCGGAGAATGTGGTCCGGAAGCACTCGGGCTTGAGGAAGGACGCGGCCATTCCGATGGAGCCGTTGTGTTGTCGTTTTGCGCGCAATTTGCGCCACAGGAAGTGGACGTATTGACGCGTGGGGACGTGGCTTTAAAACGCGTGGCTTTAATGCAGCGGGATGACATTTTGGGGCAACACTTCAGGGGTTGTACTCCGGGTTTTCACCAAGTTCCGACTCCGCAGACTCCGACTCCATGCATCATGCAGTGCAGTGATGTCTTTGTTTACAATGTGGTAATCAAATGTTTGTGGAAACGTCAAAAAAACAACTCCCGTGCGGTCGACAAAGGCGCTTTAGGAGCGTTCTTTAATTACGTAACGCAAAAATAATGCTTTTTAGACGAGAGAAAAACCTCGTAACAAAATTCAATAAAAAATGCAAATTAAAAAAAAATGATATGTTAAACGGCCTTCCAAATTTTGGTAAGAAAATCAACAAATCGATCTTTTCATAATATAAAATTAAGGTGAACTGGGAAGGCAGTGCCATATTGACACCACGACTCGAGTTTTTGGAAGCACCTTTACTGTAAATGCCGTAACTTACGAAGATCTATTTTTGCAGACGCTAAACAGGTCGTTAACGAGCAATCTGTCGAGTTCAGAATTTGATTTCAGTTGAAATGAAGTTGTCCAAGAACTGACGTCCCGTTTCACCTTAGGCAAAATATCCTTTAAAAACCTTCCTGTAGACGTCTCAACTCTTTTTCAGACGTCTAAGTCCGTAAAAGGCTTTTTGATAAGACGTCCAATTCTGATGTTGTAGTCGTCTCACTCTGTACACATGTAGTATGTACAGACGAATTACGTTGAAGACGTCTCAGCTCGTAAAAGACTAATTCTGTAGACGATTCAGCCTACAAACGACACAGCTTGTAGACGACTTCGAAATTCAATTTTACGTAAGAAAACGGAATTCCGAAATTCTCCTTAAAACCGCTCCTCTTCCAACTTCAAACATTCCAAACCCAACGACCTCTCCCCTCCAACGCTCCGAAAAAACATCAATTAAAGACCGCTTAACCTCGAAAACCCGAGCCGCTACTGACACATATCGATTTCTTGCGTCCTTTTTTCATCCGACTAATCCGGCCAACTTTAAACGACCCGTTGACCGGTCACCCTCCTCTATCCGAAGCCGAAGACCGTCACAGTCAATATCTTTGGGATTATCGAGTCGTGCCCGAACCAAACACGGCCCTAATCCGGTCCGTCAACAACGACCCTCGAATGACGTT
Source organism: Culex pipiens pallens (assembly GCF_016801865.2). Taxonomy (NCBI): domain Eukaryota; kingdom Metazoa; phylum Arthropoda; class Insecta; order Diptera; family Culicidae; genus Culex; species Culex pipiens. The sequence goes on from NC_068939.1 coordinate 76,233,971, forward strand.
CAAGGACATGGATGTTTGGTGAAAGTGGAAGAAGATTTTCTGGTTGACTTGTCTGTTTGCTGAAGTTGTTCTCAATAACGGACTTCAAAATTGATATGCCTATGAAGGAGCTCGTGAATGGTGAGGCAGGTAAGTGCTCCAGAGAGCAGGTCAGGTTTTTGCCTCAAAAGCAATTAGAAGCCGTTCTCAATTACGGACTTCAAACCCCATATACCTCAGAAAATTCGTAAGAAAAAGTAAGTGCAGGTAAGTGCTCTAGAAAGGGTAAGCAGCTCATCAACTCAGGTAAGTAATGTCTGTCAACTGTCAATTGTCGTTGTTTACAAGCATGTAAACAGTGTTGTTAATTTCAAAGATTTTTTTCCAAAATCAAGTCGAAATCGTTCCCAACTACGGACTTCAAATCCAATGTACCTCAAAAACATCTGACGAAAAAGCGATGCAGGTAAGTGCTCCAGAAAGGGTAAGCAGCTCATCGATTCCGGTAAGTGTTTTCTGTCAACTGTCAACCTTGTCAACTGTCAATTGCTCTTTTCAAAAAATGAAAACAGTGTTGTCAATTCCGTTGCATTCGCTGGTATTCATTTTTGAAAACACAACTCTTCGATTAAGCTGACCGGGGACTCCGTCCCAGTTTGACACGTCAACGGTTGTGGCTAGGTCACCAACCGACGAAACCGAAGAACCCCGAAACGGGCGGAGCCCGGTCTTCATCGAAGGGCGCATTTTTGCGGTTTGACGGTCACGTCAGATGATTTGTCAACCGACGGTGATGAGAGTTGGGAGTATCGCGTTACATGTGACCGTTGTATCGTCCGTTTTTTTTTTTTTTGGTTTTCGGGAGTAGGGTAATCAACTCACGCACATCGTGAAGCACGGGAAGCCCGTTTTTTCCCCGTGGCATAAATTAGGTGGCCGGTGCGTTATACCATAATTTATGGCAGTGTGTCGTTATCTTGACGACGAGTGGAACTGGTTATTCATGCTGGACGTGTAACTTTAAACGGGACGGGGAGGAGAGAAGGTACGGGGGATCATGGAAACTTAATAGACGAAAGAAGAAGAACGCGGTTGCGTGCACCGAAGAAAGCAACTTGGTTTCTTTTATTATTAAAATTTGTTCAAAATTGATTGTGGCAGCAGCAATTTGGACCTTTTCTTTGGGCCGGTGCGGGGAAACGAAGATACCATGGAGAGCTTAATTCAAATTAGTCTCAGTCAATATATCTTTCGTTTTTTTGTTGTTGTGTGCAACGTGAATGCGAGAGCTGGTGTGGTGTTTGTGTGAAATCGGGGAAAATACGAGGGAAACAACATAAAAAGCGTATAAATTCTTATAAAAAATTAGCCTCATGTATGAGATTATCAGTTTCCTTTTCCCATTTGCTAGGCCCCCGAGAACCCTAATCATCTAAAAACCTGGCGTGCGCGCGCGGGTCCCAGCGAGCCATAGGTTATTGAATTTTAATGACCCGGGAGTCTAGCGTAGTGCGCTGGAACCAGCCAACGAAACGGACAGATTAGAGATATCGCCTTCCGCTGGACGCGCCGATCGTGGCTGGACGTGAATTTAAATATTTTATCGCTCGAAAATGGCTCGTAAATTTTCCCGAAAAGCAGCGCTCAGTGGGTCTCGGAGAGACCCAAACGACAAAAAAAAAAGAGTCCCAATTGAGAATGGATTAAGGTAATAAAAATTTATTGAACAGGTTTCTCTCCGCTTTCGCGGTTGAGATTTCCTCTCTGTTTCGTTTGTTGTTACCACAAAAGGTAAATGATCTCTTCGAGAATTTCTTCCTTCTCCGATCTTCGATCGAGATTGACACAACGCTGCACGGTGTCACCTTTCACCGAGAGAGGAAGTCATCCCCTGAATAGGCACCCGAAATCGATACCGGCAACTCTTCTACCTCGAGTACGTGGGAAGACCTAGAATCCTAGGAATTCTTAGATCGCGCTGTTGAGGTTTCCCAGCTGGGCAGTGACAGCTGCTGCGCAGCGGTGATTGACGTGTGAAAAGTTTCGAACTTGTATGGGTTCGGGGCTATCCTGTTCTAGAGTGGCGTTCCCGATTGCGGACTTCAGAGGTGATATACCTAGGAGCGATCGCGGGGGATTTGAAGCAGGTAAGTGTTCCGGTCACACGATTATCAGGTAAGTATTTTCTGTGTTCCAGATACTCAACAAATTAACTGGTAAGTGTTTTATGTCAACTGTCAATTGAAACCTGCATTGATGTCAATAAACATTGCACGTCCGGTTTTAAGTCGCGTTGCTTCACAATTACGGACTCCAGAGGTGATATACCTAGGAGCGATCTTAGAAACATCGAAGCAGGTAAGTGTTCCGGTAGCCGTCAAACGACGATCAGGTAAGTGTTTTCTGTCAATTCTGTCAAACTGTCAGCTCGCGCTGCGCGATCACCAATCGCTGCGCGCGTCTGGAAAGTTCCACGTCGCACGCTCGTTGTCTCGCGGTGACAATCGCCAATAAAAATGTAAATAAACCACTCCCTCGTCGACATTCGGGAACGCAAACCACACAAATCATAAACCTGTTCCTAACCCGCACGAACCAGTTCCGAAGGAGGACCCAGAACCCGCGCAAATTTATGCTTTTGCGTCGTTGACGACGCGTTGCGAAATATCACATCTACCTGTTCGGGGCGCACCCAGCCTCAAGATTCAAGATCCCAGCAGCAGCAGGGGTCTTTGACCCGCACGCACCGAACCTTATCCCAAAAACAAACAAAACAGTAGCAATGACCCCGCCGGAATCGGGGTCGAACAACTGCACCGAGCAAATTGAGACCCCTTGGGGACCTCCCGCTGCCCGGGGACTCGAAAGAAAGGAAGGAAGCGACAGCCGTAAACTGTCATTGATACAATTGTTTACTGTTTACTTTTTGCCATCCTTGTTTCCTTGGGACCTTTTGTGTGCCGATTCTTCGCTTTTTCCCGAAGGGAATTGGCAGCGAGACATTGTTGTCCGCACACTTCAGGTAAGAGGAGGAGGCACCCTGCGGCGGCCGCCCAAAGAAGGGCACGACCGCCGGTCACCGATATTAATAAACAATAATAAAAACATAAAGAAATTAAAATGTATTAATCGAATTGCGCCGCTTCCTTTTTCGGGGCCCACTTTCGTCGTAAAAGGCAATAAGAGGGAAACAATGCCGACAAACGTCAGCGCAGCCGTTGGCTGCGTACTGCTGAGGTCGACGCGCTGTCACGCGTTTGTTTACTGTTTACAGTTAGCAAGCGTACAGACAAACAGACGCGCGCGGGCTCTAATCTCGCGCGCAGAGTTGAAAACAATTTGGACGCGGCGGCGAGTCGGGTAAACAAAGCGTTGGATGTAAACAACTCTCGTGGAGGGAATGACACGAGTTGCGAAGAAGAAACTAGTTCGTGCCGCGTCGAAGACGCGAGAGGGAACTTGAACAACAATAATAAAAAAGTAGAATTAAACTGAAATATAATAATAACAATCAAAGAATTAAAATAAATACAAACACGCGAACGCGAAGAGGAACCCGGTCGTAAAGAGGCGGTTTATGGCCGCGGGTCGGGGGGAAACTATAACCTCAAACTCTCGGCAGGAGGCGGCCGGAGAAGTTTGTGGAGAAAGTTTTGGAGCTGCGTGGGTGCACAGGGCATATGCGTGAGAGTTTGGATAAACACAATAAGTTGGACGGTGTTTGTCGAATGGAATGGAAAACTTTTCTGGTCACAGATGGAAAAGTTTGTTTGGAGGCTCAATTGTTTGGAAGTTAAAGAATCGTAAATTTGGGCTGAAGTTTTTGTGGAGGAGACGCTGACTTTTTGGAATTTTGGGGGCTTTCAAGTGCTGGAGCTGAACCACTTCAGGGGAAGACATCGTAGTTGTAACTTACCTTGAAGCGGAATCGAGCTGAAGATTGCGTTCTGTAAAAGAAAAGAGAAAAAATCGGTTAGTTTTAAATCAAGTTTAAGACTTCGTCTTAATTACAGAATTCAGAACAAAAATACCTAAGATTTGTCTGAGTTATAATGATGAAGGTAAGTATTCCGGAAGACAATCAGGTAAGTGAGATCTGTTAACTGTCAAATCTGTCAATAAGTCAACTGTCAAACCTAACAATATATCAATCTGTCAACTGTCACTTAAACATTTCTTTCTTAAAGCATGGAGCAGTTCAGTGTTGTTGTTTACTTCGTAAATTTCTAGAATTTTTTTTAAATAAAAGGTCCCATAAACTATTGTCTTTCATATGTTTTTAGGGCCTTTTAAAAAATAAACTCGAAATTTATTTAAAAAAAATTTTTGCATTGACACCGCAGATAGAGCTTTAAGACAAAGTCCTTTGTCAAAATGGTCTTCTTCTCAATTACGGACTTTAGAACTGATATACCTAAGGGTTAACTCGAGAAAATCGAAGCAGGTAAGTGTTCCAGAAGCAGCTGAAGTTCATCGGTAAAGTTTTTTCTGTCAATCTGTTAACTGTCAAATTAATTCATCTGTCAACTGTCACTTAAGCGCTTCTCACTCATACAAACGATTGATGAATGGAGTGATATACAAATCTTTGAATATTGTTATCGTTCTCAATTACGGACTTCAGAGCTGATAATCCTCAGAGTAAAGTTGGAGACATCGAAGAAGGTAAGTGTTTCAGAATTAATCAACGAAGCCATCAAAGATCGGGTAAGTGTTTCCTGTCAAATCTGTCAATTGTCACTGTCTATTCAAAATGTAAACAAACCGCTCCCTGGACGTTGTTCAGGACTGAGTTCCGAACGAGGATTACATGAAAATGCTTTTCGAACTTCCAACGACAACTAACAACTGCCATTTCTTGCAAGTATTGAGTCGCTGTATCGACCAGTTTTGCATCTGTCAATTTACACGCTCAACTGAGACTACAACAAAAACGCTTAAGTCGCTGGTCAACTCTGCGCTGTTTTGGCCAGCTTTTCTCCGTCTTCAACCAGGTATCGACTACTATAAGCTACATTTCCGAACGTCAAGTCGCAACTGACAGCCCCGTATCTCTTGACCTAGTCAAGCCGGCAACCAACCAAAAAAACACACCATCAGGTCCCTGTCACACGCGGGCGTTCCCCTCAACTGTCAAAAGTCCTGCGCGAAGCGTACCACACAAAACATGGATGCGTTTTGCCCGCAACCTCCATAAACGGTGCCCACGCTCCGCCGCCGTGTCACTCGTCCGTGCCGGGGGGTCCCCACCGTGAAACTCTTCTCTCGCTCGTTCTGTACCAAGCCAGAGCAATCAGCCGTCGTTCGCGAGATAAACATCTACCATGTGTTACAACCGTACTGCTCGGACTCTGTGGCAGCAGCAGCAGCAGCAGTCACCAACAACAGTCGGTGCTGCTCTGTAGATGAATAAATCTTTTGATTGCCAACCAACCATCTCTCGCGAAGAGTGTCTTCGAGGGGTCGTCTTGGGCTTCTTCTCGGACAGCTTCCCTCCCACCTTGCACTCTACACTCTGCTCCTTCACGTGTAACGGAAGGCTGAAAAACACCACCGAGCACTGAAATTATGTCAGAATTTATTAAAGATTTTATTTTTATGATTTATTCAACTGAGCGTAAACGAAACGTTCAAGACTCTTCGGTCCTCCTACTCCTACTCCTGCTCGCGCTGTACTTTTCGCTGCTGGCCTCCTTTCCTTCTGCTTTGTTTGCGGGGTTCGACTCTCCGTTACAAACACGGCTGCCTGGCTACGTCGTCCCCACCGAGCCCAGAGATCTTCAGATCTTAAAGTATTGCTCGATTTCGTCTCCTCCTCGTCTCCAACCCCGCGCGCAACCTCTTGGGCAAATTTCGTTCCTGACAAAACTTAAATGTGCATAATGATTTCGAGGTTCCGCCGCGCGCGGGAGTCGTTGCGGCTGGACGACATTTCGACAGTAGTCGAGATAACAGAAAACCGGACTGCAAATAAATTATCGGACCGGGGTTCATTTGCGCGCGGGCAAATATTTTGCGCGCGAGACGAAATTTGATCACGATTCCGGTTTCGATAAGTGTGTGCAATTTATAACTGGGTAGAAACGGACGGAGCAGACTTCGACTGCTGGACGGAGAACACATTTGGGAGGGCCCTAATTGAAGTTAATTAGGGCGGGCGGGCTTTCTGAGGAAGTCATGTAAGGGTTGAAGCTGAAGTCCGTTAAAGTTCGAGGCTTTAAATGTCTGCTCTTCTTTGGAGCATTTTCATGAGTCGCTCAAAGATATTAAAATTACAGTGCTAAATTTTATTTAAAAAAAAACATCGTGATTCATTTTATAAATGCCTTTAAGGCTTCAAGCGCCTTCAAGTCTTGAAACGCCTTCAAGTCTTGAAACGCCTTCAAGTCTTGAAACGCCTTCAAGTCTTGAAACGCCTTCAAGTCTTGAAACGCCTTCAAGTCTTGAAACGCCTTCAAGTCTTGAAACGCCTTCAAGTCTTGAAACGCCTTCAAGTCTTGAAACGAGTTCAAGTCTTGAAACGCCATCAAGTCTTGAAACGCCTTCGAGTCTTGAAACGAGTTCATGTCTTGAAACGCCTTCAAGTTTTGAAACGCCTTCAAGTCTTGAATGTTTTCAAGTCTTGAAACGTCTTCAAGTCTTGAAACGCCTTCAAGTCTTGAAACGCCTTCAAGTCTTGAAACGCCTTCAAGTCTTGAAACGCCTTCAAGTCTTGAATGATTTCAAGTCTTGAAAGCATTTCAAACGCCTTCAAGTCTTGGAACGCCTTCAAGTCTTGAAACGCCTTCAAGTCTTGAAACGCCTTCAAGTCTTGAATGATTTCAAGTCTTGAAAAGTCTTCAAGACTTGAAAGCATTTCAAACGCCTTCAAGTCTTGAAACGCCTTCAAGTCTTGAAATGCCTTCAAGTATTGAAATGCCTTCAAGTCTTGAAACGCCTTCAAGTCTTGAAACGCCTTCAAGTCTTGAAACGCCTTCAAGTCTTGAAACGCCTTCAAGTCTTGAAACGCTTTCAAGTCTTGAAACGCCTTCAAGTCTTGAAACGCTTTCAAGTCTTGAAACGCCTTCAAGTCTTGAAACGCCTTCAAGTCTTGAAACGCCTTCAAGTCTTGAAACGCCTTCAAGTCTTGAAACGAGTTCAAGTCTTGAAACGCCTTCAAGTCTTGAAACGCCTTCAAGTCTTGAAACGCCTTCAAGTCTTGAAACGCTTTCAAGTCTTGAAACGCCTTCAAGTCTTGAAACGCTTTCAAGTCTTGAAACGCCTTCAAGTCTTGAAACGCCTTCAAGTCTTGGAACGCCTTCAAGTCTTGAAAAGCCTTCAAGTCTTGAAACGCCTTCAAGTCTTGAAACACCTTCAAGTCTTGAAACGCCTTCAAGTCTTGAAACGCCTTCAAGTCTTCATACGCCTATAAGTCTTGAAACGCCTTCAAGTCTTGAAGCGTCCTAAAAAAATTAAACGCCTTCAAGCCTTCAAAAACCGCTTTTCAAACGACGAAAAGTCTTCAAACGCCTTTAAGTCTTCCAGCGCCTTCAAGTTTTCAAACGCCTTCAAGTCTTCAAGCGCAGTTAAGTCTCAAACGCCTTCAATTCTTCAAACGCCTTAAAATTTCCAATAGCCTTTAAACGTCTTTAAACGCCTTAAATTTTTCAAACGCCTTCAAAGTCCTTGAACGCCTTTAAATCTTCAAAAGCCTTTAACTTTTCTAAATACCTTCAAGTTATCAAATGCCTTTGAGTTTTCAAAATATTTATATTTTTTAGTTATTTGATGGTTGCTGTACTCCAATGATATCCAGATCTACAAACGCCTTGAAGCCTTTAAGTCTTCCAACGACACCCAGACGTTCAAGGCACTACTGGAGGGCACTAATACATACTTAGAATGCCCTTTAATCTTCGAACTCCCTCGACCAAGCCATGAAACGCCTACAGGGCTTTAAGCGCCTTGATTTGAAAACTGGAAGGTCTAAAGTCGCTTTTTAAACTTATTCAAAGGCATTGGGGGACTTTTGGCGTTCAATGTCTTCAAGTCTACGCATGTTTTTGAGTCTTTAATAACTTTAACGCCTCAAGACGCCTTAAGGACAGCAAACGCCTTCACGTTTTCAAACGTCATAAAATTGATGAGTATTTTCTATTCTTCAAGTTCTTGATTCTAAAGGGTCTGAAAATGCTGTGAGCTCTCCGTATTCATCAGCAAAAATGTTCAACTTAATGTGTTTCCTTAATATTGTCAGATTACGAGTCGGCTTCAACGCCCAACCCTTCCCTGAAATCACCGTCCATCAATCGAGTTAAAAAAAACCTCCAAAAAGCCCAATATTAAAAACTCATCACCGCGTCCGTCCAATCCCGAACAACACTTGAGATATTCCGTCCGATCATCAATCATAAATCGGAGACCCTCGGCCAAAAGGAAGTCGACGCTCTGGACGCCCCCGATCAACTCCGTCCGTCGAAAAATGGTCAGGATCATTAGCGGAGGCATTAATCGCGGGCCTCGAGGGCGCGCTGTAAATCATCTCCGGATTGTTCCGCGAGAGGGAAGGGTAAAATTTACGCGAGTAGGTGTCAAGTGACCTCAGAAAAGGCGCGTCGAGAAACGTCTCAATTTTCGTGGGGTTGGGAGAGGTGTGAGTTTGAAATTTCATGTTTGATCTTGAAATAGTTGCAAACGGGAAAAAATTAGGCGAATAGAAGAAGGCGCCTCAACAGAAACTTTGGTCCAAAAAGTAATAGACGTTTAATAATAAACACTGTCAGCAATCAAAACATTCTTAAAAAGAAGGAATGATATCAAATCCCTGTTTTAAGGCGTCTAAATCGAAGGCGCTTTTATGACAAAGGAATACACAAAATATAATTTTGAGAAGCATAACAAAACTATCTTGATATATTTACTTAAAGCAGGACACTTGGAAGGTCATGATCGGGTTTAACCTATTAAGACCCTCAAGGCGCCATAAGAAGGCGCCTTTACACAAAGTCTGATCCAAACAGTAAAAAATTATATAAACTGGTTCGTTATCACCAATCAAAACTGGTAAGCGATCTAACAATGTTTAATGCAGGTAACATAAGGCGCTTTTTGGCTAAAGATATGAGAAAACGGGTTCTAGTGATGTTTACGAGTATGAAATTATTACAACATAAAGCCGGAAATTAACCTCAAAGGTTATGATCGGATTGAACCTAGGCGCCTTAACCGATTTCCGCCAGTTCGAGACGCTCTGCGCTACCATCATCTTCCGTGAGTAATTCCATGGTCATTTCTACCCAAGACAACGCTCAAATCTCAACCTGAGTGCGCTTCGCGCATCAAAGCAATCGCAAATCTGGATTACACGCAAGGCGACTTGGCGGGCAGAAGCCGCGCTACGCTACGCCACATTTCACGCAAAACTGCAACCGTACAAATCGAGAAATTGTCCGTGTGTAATCGGGCACCTTCCGTGTGCCGCAGCGGCAATGGCCGCGCATCGTGCTCTGACCTAGATGTCAGATCACGACGCAGAAGAAGACGACGAAGACGTCGGCCTTAAGGCGCAAGCAACAAAAATACGTGCAGGACACCACAATAATGCAAAACTACAAGACAATCCATAAAATATCGCTACTGGTTTTGCCTCCGGGGCTGCGAAATTGCACTTTTTCTCGCGTCCTTCACGTCCGGCTGCACGACGCGAACTTGTCGCGAAGCGTTTAAAATAATAATAAAAAAAATTAAATTCATCATCATATTTTGCAGCGTGAAGCGAGGCCGTTGAACCCGGGCCGAACCTTTAGCCTTTTGTCAACTTGTCACAGCGCGCCAGCGCGGTGATGACCACGAGTTTTGACAGGCCCTGTGTGCGCGCAACCCGTAATTACAGGGTTGTCGACGCAATGTAAACTGGTTTTTTTTTTTTTGAAAAAAATAACAACAATTTTCGTACACGAGAGACGAATATCAAATTCTTGCGCCGCGGCGGAGGACGCGCGCTCGTTGATCAACGTCAGCTGCCCGCGTCGGAAGGTCAAATATGGCCGCCTGGGCGGTGCGCCGCAGCTAACCAGGCGTGTGATGAATCGGCCCTGGTATTTGCGCGGACAAAGTTTGGGATTCTGGCGAGATGCCACTTACCTTCGTGGTCGTGTTGGCAGCGGGACGAAAATTGCGTTCTGAAAGGAAAAAGGAAGAAGAAGATCATCAGTATGAGCGTTGATGTGGGGTGGTCATCTCTTTGAACTCGATCAATATTGAAGGCGGTTGAGTAACGGGGGACTACTTTGTGTATAGATGATGGTTGAAGGTCTAAGCTATCATGTGAAGCTATGAGGACATCGATTTGGACCGTTGGTTGTCGCGGCAAGTACTTTGAAGGCCAAATATGTACAAAGTACTTGCCTACGAAATCAACGATGCTTTTCAATGTCCCCAAGGTTCCAAACAGTACAAAATGATCCCACCAACCCAACAGATGCTCCAACTTCCCACGTTGATCAACCTTCTCAGACATTAAGCCACTTTAAGCGGCGCTCCTCCAATATCTAGAACCGACCAACGCGGCGGCATCTCCGAATGTCAATGTCAGCCGCCGGGTTCGATATCTCCCACAACTCTCGCTCTACCACCAGCTGCGCGCAGATCTTAATTTGTTTACTCTGCCGTTCTACACTGCTCGCGCATTGTTTCGCCCTGTTGCACGGTTTGATTTACGACTCCTCGCGGCGGGTGAGTCATCTGCTCGAAATTGGACCCTAAACGGTCCCGTTGATTGAGTTATTTTCCGTGGGGACCTCCGCCGAGACCGAAACACAATGGCAATTGTTTTCAGGACTCCTCGGGAGCTATCGCACAAATTAATTAGGACTAATTCGCGATGCTGCGGCGGTTGTCCGTTCCGCGGAATGCAAATCAATCAGAAGAATCGGTAGCTCAAAGATCGCCGCCGCCGTCGATGACAGCTATTTTTACGGCCCGCCATTAATTTTCATTATGCGAGAGGGCGCGCGAGCGAGCGAGAAATATCACTTTATTTTAAAAACCCGAAACGCCGTGAAAAATTTATTGGCCGTGGCCGATTTGCGGTCACTCTGCCAAGTTATGACGTGCGGCGGTGGTCGAGTACGTGCAGGGTTGGCGACTTGAGAAGCGCCCGTGGTTCAGCAAAACGTGCTATTTGACATTTCGATCTCGGGGAGAGAGAGCGCACGGTTTCGGTATGTGCCGGTCACGCACGAGCTTCTCGAGCATGTGCGATCTGCAACAGGGCTGCCAGATGGGATGGTTTTGGAGGAAGTCTGCGAACTCAATGAAATTTTGCACTTCTCAATTACGGACTTTAGAAATGATATACGACGATTTTTGATGCAGGTAAGTGATCCAGAGTGTTCCAGATGAGTTCGAGTTTAGGTAAGTGTTTAAGCTTTCAAATTCTGTCAACATCTGTCAACTGTCAAATCCCTGCCCAAGATATTGACTCTCTTGCAAGGGTGTCAGATCGTGCAACCTTCAAGAGGTCACGCGATCTGGACACTGATAAAATCTAAAATTTTGAAAATTTGAGCTTCCCAATCACGGACTTCAGAACCGATATACCAACTCATTGCTTCGACAAACTTTGAAGCAGGTAAGTGATCCAGAGTGTTCCAGTGGAGTTCGATTTCAGGTAAGTGTTTCAACTGTCAAATTCTGTCAACATCTGTCAACTGTCAAATCCTAGCCCAAGAGATTGACAAGGGTGTCAGATCGTGCAACCTTCAAGAGGTTACACGATCTGAACTCTATCTGGCAACCCTGACTAGATGCGATATCGCTCGCGACGTTGTCGTCCACAATGATGAATGAGAATCCCCGGTCGTCGTCGCCACGTCCGACCCCCCGTTCGCAAAGTCATCCCAAGAAGGTGTGACCCTTTCACGAAATTCGGAGGCGGGAGAGACTTTTAATTTAAAACTCATTACCGGGGGGACCTCATCGACGATTGTTTTCGGGAACGGCCTCTCCGAGGAAACTACTTGGAAACTCAAGTATTTCTCCGGCGAACTCCTCCTCTTTCCATTTCGGCGCGCGAAGCAGCTCGTGAAACAATCATGATGAAATTCCCCGACCAGCCGAACGTCCGACGCCCTCCAATCTCGAGGCAATCAAGTCCGGCACGAAGTGCCGGGAAGATTTTAGGAGCTTTCAAAATATTTGCTTTTTCATGCCAGACGGGGTCGGGGATCCCGGCTTCGCCGATAGAGAACCCCACCGAAAACAAAAAAATTAACTCCACACAGCTTCGAAAACTACCTCATAAATTCATAAGATTCGTGCAACACGATTTTTTGTTCGAGCTCTCCGTGGCGGGAAGTTCTGGCGAACGAGCGAACGCGAATAAAATTAAATCGATTTTAAAGTCTTCTCCGCGGCGGTGATGGACCGCGCGCCCGGGTGGAACCAGTTTTGTGCCCGAAATCTCGGAACGAAATTAATTTCCCCAACTCGAGAAAACGTGCTGCCGAGTATGCAGATCCCGTGAGGTGCCCCGCAGGAACCGGTCAGACAAACAGTCTGATTTGAATAAATTAATTAGAGATCCTGGGGTGGTGATAAGAGCGGGCCCCTCTGGAAGTTCTGGGAGCGATGACTTGAAGATTGTGGCGAAGAAACGTGGACCGGTAGCACGACTTGGAGTCTGCTGAGATGGCAGCACCATCGCGCTAGTTGAAAGGGGGTGACTTATTGCGGCTTAGCAGGTAAGCGGGAGTGCCCTCCGGTATTGAGTGCACAGCTAAAAAAGTAGTAATCCAGCTGCGTGTAAAAGGCCTGGGTGTAAAATAAATATTGCATTATTTTATGCAATTTTTTGTGATTTTACACCATGAAATATGTAGCCCATCAGTATGGGAAACCTACCTGACCGAAATGTCAAGCTGATATATGCGTTTATCCTTCCAACTTTTCATCGGTCTGATGGCCGAGTGGGCTAAGGCGCCAGTCCTCACTGTTGGTGCTGGGTTTGAATCCCGTCGGTTGCAACTTTTTTTTTGTGTTTGCAAAAATTGTACATACAGTGTGTAATATTAAGTGTTTATTTTGACGAAGGTGATGTGCATGCTTTTGCATGCGATTTTACCATCGGATTTTTTGCTGTGTGGTGCAAAGGTGGAAAGATTACTATCGATGATAATGACGATGATTGCACCACGCCAACAGATCTAATGATCATAATTCAAAACGTAGGGGAAAAGGGGCGCTCCCTGCAGTAGGGGGCGCTCGTGTGATGACGTCATAATCGCTTCGAAGTTTGACGTTTATATTTCAAAGTAGCCGCCGGTGCACAGACATCCGATACCGCTGGATAACAGAATACGCAAAGTTCTGAAAGGGGTAGTCGGGAAGGGGCGCAATGCGCCCCCTCAACCGCCCCTTCGGAACGCCGATCAATTGAATTGAATTGAATTGAGAGATAAGCCGCTTCGGGAAGCCGCCACCGTCAAAATAGAGCGAAAAGCAGCTCTCTAGGAGAATGGGAAGAAAGGGCCGACGACGCCCGAAAGGAAATAGTTTGTAGTAGAGCGTAGTAGCGCCCCCTCGCGTTGACCTTCTCAGCCCGACTTCTGTCCGCCCCTGCGGCGCCCCCTCCTCACTCTCTTTTAGCCATCGTACATCAAGAAGCAACGCGAACTCAGGCGAACGAGCATGATTGTGCATAATATCGACCGTGTTGAAAGGAAACGAACGGAAAAGAATTACCAGCAATTGAAGCATACCACGTAATTTTCTGCCGTGCCCTCAGTGGCGGCCGCCGCCGCCGCTCCCCACAATAGAACCCGTCCCGTCCCGAATAGATATAGCTATTCAAAATCAGCCCGAAAAACTTGTACTCGATTAAAGCATAGTTACTGTAAATGGAGAGAGCCATCTTGGCGGCGGCGGCAGCCGCAGCTCCATCTAAGAGATAACAACAGCAGCAAAAAAGCAGACTAGCCGAAAGAAAATCAATCCTCGGAGAGCTGCGGAACGAAACTGACCTCATTTTGGCGGCGGCGTCGGCAACCGGTTACAATGAAACCACGCGGCACAAACATGCCGAAAAAGGTAAAATTCACTCCTCGTCATTACCGCTGTGTTGTGTGTATTCTCCGAAGGGTTTGCGAGAGGTCAGACGCGGAGAAGTGAAGAAAATTTTAAGCTTCTCAATTACGGACTTCAGAACTGATATACTCTCAAGCGTAACAAAGTTTCTGAAATGCAGGTAAGTGTTCCAGATAGATCCGGTGGTACTCAGGTAAGTGTTTTAGGGAACTGTCAACATATGTCAACTGTCAACTGTCAAACGCTGTCAACAGTGAAGTCGAATTCGACATCAGTTAGACTTCGTTGAAATTTTTCTGCTATTCTAAAAGATTTGCTGCGTCAAGGCAATTTTGATCGAATGTTCAGCGTTTCCCAATCACGGACGTCAGAACTGATATACCTGATAACGTGGCTAAAATTATCAAGTGCAGGTAAGTGTTCCAAATAGATAAGGTGCTACTCAGGTAAGTGTTTTAGTGAACTGTCAACATCTGTCAACTGTCAACAGTGAAGTTTTTACCAAGTCCACGCCAGACCCCGTTAAAAACTTCTCTGCCAGTCACACAAAACCTGCCACGTTCGTTCGTATTAACCCGAATGCCCCGCAGGGGCAACCGGTTCCGATTAGATCGGAATCGAAACCGAACCGAGCACCTTTTGCCCGAAATAAACACATTTTGGGAGCGCGTTTGTGTTCATGTTTTTCTCGTGTATCCTTCGCAACCCCACCCTGCTGCTGCTGCTGCAGGGGTTTCCAGCAGGATCAACGTCGTGACTGCCGCCGTCAGAAAATGGACTGGCGCGATAGCGATCTCTCGACCGCTCCCTGCGGGGCCGTTTCCTAAACTCGCCTAGTCATGACCCGGCTCTCATTAGAAAGGATACTTCCAGAGGGAGTCCGGCGCGGAGTTGTCTTAATTCTGGCGATCATTATCTCCGGCAGTCGAATCCAGTGGGGGATCGAGGATTTCTTGGAACTGTCATACCCCGTACAGCTGAACGGACCCCGAAGGGGCCCAAGAAGGACAATCACTCTAATAACGATTTAATGACCTCATTAAAGGGAATCCGGTGCAGCGCGCGTTGCGCGCGGAATGTTTTCCAAGAAGCGGAACGCAAGTTGTTCAACAAGTGCGCGCGCGCGCAGATTTCCTAGAAACGCATCGATCGAGTTCCGTTCCGCTGGGGGGTTCCAAGAAAACGGCCGACCTAACTGTACCACCGGCGCGAGATGTGTCTTGATCGTTTCTTGACAGTCGCGTCGGCACGACGCAACCAGGTGCGTAGCAAGGCCGTGGGAAACTCCCAACCAAGAACGATTAGAATAAATTAAGGCGCCGAAATTCGAGATTCATCGAGTGGTCCTATCAATCGGTATCAAGAGCGGGGCCCAACTCCGCGTTCCTGCTCATTTGAATAACAAACGGGCGCTCTGAGAAATCGGCGCAGCCAAGAATGAGAAATAGCAGGAGCACTCCACTTTTGACAGATCGTGGCCGAGGGGTTTCGCGCGACGCGACTAAATATATGGTAAGCAGATTCCTCAACAGCTACGACGATCCCGGAGGAGAGAGACCACGGCGACCCCGGCTGTGTGCTGAATCGTAAGTACCGAATCGTAGAGAGTGATTTGAATATTTTTCCAGGTTACTTTCCGCAGAAAGTTCCCACCGAAAGCGCGGTGCATAAATAAAAATCAGAAATAGATAAAGATGAATGGGACCAGGCCGTCAGCGTGACATTAGGAAGGGGAAAAGAGGGAGAAATGCACACCCAGGTGAGTTGCATTCTTCTGGCCGTGGCCGTGTTGGGACACATCGAGCGCTAAACTGAAGCCGTACCGTAAACGGAAGCTATTGTGATGTTAATCGGGCCGAAATTAGATTCACCTGGGACGAATTGACAATCTGCGGGGCTGCAGGTTTGAAGCGTTTTCGGTTTCACCCGAAGGGCTCGTAAGTTTGTAACGTTTCTTCACAGAGTGTCAGAAAGAAGCCTTGAAGAAATTGTAGGAAACTAAAATCAAGAATTTTCATGAATATTTTGTTTTTTTTTTTAATTTTTACTCAAATTGCTCCCAAGGGCACTTGTCAAAAACATAACTTTTCAAGTGCCTTAAAATTGATTAGAAAAAAAATCTTATTGAACAGTTTTGGAAGGTCGTTCAGACTGAGATGTGAAAAGCGTTTAAAAAACTTTATAGTTTCTTGTTTTTTTTTATATTTTTACTCTCAGTGCTCCGAAGGGCACTCGATGTTTTTAAAGGGCACATGGTAAAAAACACCTTAGAACTCCCCAAGAGGTATTAATTTTACCGTTTGAAGTGAACCAAAATAAATTTAGAAAAAAATATTGAAAAAAAGTCTTGAAAGGTCGTTTCAACACTGACCTGAAAGGCGTTCAACAAAGATTATGTTTTGAGGCTTTTAGGATAATTTTTGGATTTTTTATTTGAAATGCTCCGTAGGGCACTTAGTGATTATTAGGGGCACTTGTCAATAAACACTTTAGGAATGTTGGGCTGGAAACGCCCTTCAATATTTTTCAAGTGCCCCAAATTAATTTAAGAAAACAACTAATTGAAATGCCAAAAAAGGGCGTTCCAGAAACTTATATTTAAAATTGTTGAGCTTTTTTACCATTTTTGTTATTGCAAGTGCCCCGAAGGGCACTAAAATATTTATGGGAGGCACTTTTTAATAATCATTTTAGGAAAGTTGCACTGGAAACGCCCTGCGAGGTACTAATTTTACTTGCTAAATGCACCAAATTAAATGAAGAAGACATATCAACTGAAATGACAAGGAAGAGCCATATAAGAGCAGGAAAAGCGTTAATAAACTTAATTTATGTTTTTTTCCTTTTTTTGCAAAAGCTCCTAAGGGCATCTAATATTTATAAAAAGGCACTTGTCAAAATAGTTTTAGAAAAGTTGCGCCAGAATCGCCCAGCGATGTATTGCCATTAGTTTCCATGTGCCCCAAATTAAATTAAGAAAAATCCTATTGAAACGGGGAGGAAGTGCGTTCAAAACCTGTAAGACCCAGAAAGACATTAACCTACTCATTTTATGAAGTTTACAACATTTTTCTAAAGGTTTTTCTGCAAGTGCTTCAAAGGGCTTTTGTGTTTATAAGGAACATTAAGAAAAACGCATGGCAGAGCATTCAAACGCTGTAAGACCTTGTAGAGCGTTAACCAATTTTCATGAATTTTTGATTTTTTTTTTCAAGGTTTTTCTGGCAGTGCCCAGAAGGGCACTTTATGTTTATAAGAGGCACTTGTCAATAAACATAATTTTGTGATTTTTTTCAATTTGTATATTCAATTTCACTCGAAGTGCCCCAGCGGGCACTTGTCGCGAAGAACCTCATTTTAATTTTAAAGTACATTTCAAGATTGATAGAACGCTTTCGAAGTAATTGGGTCAAAGTGCCCCTAATTACACTATTCAAAAGGCTACTAAAAGTCAACTTTTGGACACCTGATGCGCCCCCTGCAACCACAAGCCCCCATCATGTCACCACAATCTAAGAAAATTCAGGTCACCACGGTTGAGTAACCGCGCCGTCACACTGCCGGTCGTCAGCCAGGATCCCCCCCTGGTCGATCAGAAATGTATTTATTCCACCGCCGCTCGCCAACTCCACATGAAAGAAGGAGCTGGCAGGACTACATCGAAGAGCGGGTAATTTATGCATCCGATAATCGTGTCCAAGCGGCGGCGGCGTCACTCTTTCATCGTCCACCTCCACAAGAACTAGCCGCCGCCTCCGCGCTCGCTCTAGAACTCCGTTCGTCCGGAACGTCAGACCGTGCCGCGCGGCGCGCGGGTTGTCGCATTTATTATATTGTTTTGATCATTTCCATTTCTGCGGTAGACGACGAGCCACAGCGTGGCTCATATTTTATGGTCAGGGAAAGATTTTGCTTCGGCGATAAGATTGTCCATCGTGTCAACCCGGTGCGGAGTCCGCGGTAGTCTAATCTGACATCCGGTCCCGGGGGCAGCAGCAAGTGCTGCGGCACAAAATGTGACATCTGACTTGGTTCGTTTGTGTTTCTTTTAAGGTTGGAGCGTTTCCCGATCACGGACGTCAGAGGTGATATACCACAAAGGAAACTTGGTGTTCAATGATGCAGGTAAGTGATCACTTTTTGTTTGAGTTTCCCAACTACGGACGTCAGAACTGTGGTACCCTGGGAACGTTCAAGCTATCATAAGTGCAGGTAAGTGGCTCCAGAGCGATCCAGCAGTGTTGCAGTGAAGGTAAGTTTTATCAGTCAATTGTCAACATCTGTCAACTGTCAATAGGTTTAAGTAGTTGCTGCTGTTACACATCTAACGCAAAATTAAATGTGTACAGCAAGAGTGCAGGTTCAAGACGGACCATTTTTTCGCAAACCCCCAGGACAAAAGCAATAAATCCAATTATTCTCAGGAAAGCGCTCCCATCTGACTGCGTACATATGTTTCGTCTCTCTCTCTCTCTCGTTTTCGTGCAGCTATCATTATCCTGTATTAATATTTTTTCGGCAATTGCTCGAAGAAGTCTCTGGAAGAGTTTCTCGGCACGAGGAATTAGGGGCAAATAATAGCATTCGCTGCCGGTGAGCTTTCGACTCTTCGACTTCGCCGAGGGGGTTGCTCGCGTGAGCCGAACCCTTCCCGCCGTTGACTTTCCCGGGCAGCAGCAATCGAATGCCTAAACAAAAGGTGTGTTATGCCTGTTGTGGTGGCAGAACCAGAATGCCTGGAAAAAAAGTAAAAGGGGAATACTGACAGGCCCGCGCGCGCGGTTCCGAAGGTTAAGAGTAGATAAATCTAAATAATAGGTTGTTTGCTGGTCCGCGGCGATACATCTACACGGCTTGTTGGCCTTTAGGCCTCCGGGTGAGTCACAGCGAAAATTCCGCTGCACTCCCGGAGACTGCTGCCAATTTCCTCCTCTTTCGAGACCCAATTCAATAAATAATAATCAACTCTCAACAGAAATCAACATCTGCATATAATGCGTTTCTTCGTTGGTTCGGCGGAAGCTTCCTTGCAATCCCCCCGGAGGGCACAACTAGAGCACCTTACCCAGACGCAGCTTTTAAAGCCATTAGCTTGATCTACTACCTTCCCGAACGCGTCCAGACATTGCGCGCGCGTTTTCTCTAATGATTATATTACGGGAAATTCGAAAAGTGTTGAAAAATTAGAGCTCAAATTACGCGAGCGAGCGATCGAAGCGCGGAGATAACAAACTGAGTAAAAAAACACACACACAACTTTGGCGCGTCTGGGGTGCTTCAACGCCTGGGCTGCCGGGTTTTTTTGTGTGTTGTGCCCAGCAAAACCGGCGCAACCAAAATGGACGATAATGACCGCCGCGCGATGGTCCGCTATGTCTACGGCTGGATAAGCCCAGACGCGGTTTCCGACCAGATGGTTGGCGAGTCCTTCTAGAACGAAATCACTTTCATCGGGGACGCGGTAAGCGTTGTCAGCGGGTTTGGTTGGAATTTGCGTTTCCCGATCACGGACGTCGGATGTGAGGTACCTAAGAACGTCACAGTGAAAAATGATGCAGGTAAGTGCTCCGGAATGAATGTGTGTAATATGCTTCTCAATTACGGACTTCAACATTGATATACCCTCAACGAGATCAATGCTCATCGATGCAGGTAAGTCGTTCCAATTCAAACCAGTAGTGTTCCAGCGCCGGTAAGTATTTCTGTCACATCTGTCAACTGTTAAAATCTCGTGACCCGTCATTCCAAACACGAAATGACGTGTCATTTCGGCTCAAGAGCCGATCTGTCAACTGTCAATTAGGCTCGGCCGAGCGACGAGCCGTCTAGTGGCTTACGCAGGGCTGTAGTTGTTTACAACTCAAGCCCGATGCGTCCCAGGGCGTAAACACACAGAGCGTAGAAGAAACAACAAAACATTGAAGCCTTTATTTGTTTATTAATTTACGTCTCGAGAGCGAGGGAGCGTCTTGCCCGAAGTGACAGCATGACTCTCGGTTCTCTTGCCGCTGAGTGCGCGCTGTCTATCAGCGGAGGGCCCAGACGGCGAATCGTTTCCAGGGTAGGAGGCCGAGGGGGTAAAGAATAATATTTACTTTTAAAATTTCGAACCGCTGAACAGGTCCCATTGTGGTGTGGCCGGCAGCCATGATGCAAAGCTTTCTTCGACAAATATAGAAAGAAGAAAAAACGAGCCTGTTTGCACTAGAAATATTCTCGCTCGGGCGTGAAACTTGCTTGCTCTTGACAGCTTATCCCGGAGCCCAAATTGTGCGCAAAATTGGTCGGTGGCCTAGACGGTATCGGCATTCAGTCCACGTGGCACTCTTCCTCCTTCGAAGGAGTCTCGCCGTGTTTAGCCGTTTCAAATTAGCACTTGCGCGCTGTTTGCTATGCACGGACCGTTTTCCCCCCGGTGGGACGTGGCTGTCAAAAGCGACAAAAATTGATTCTCCGGCTCCGGGGATCGTCTCCGTTTGGAGGCGCGAAGCAACGTCGGGCGTCGTCACTCGCGAATGTCGGGAATGACAAAATATGAATAATAAAAATATTTTCTTTCTATTAAACTGTCAACCGCTGGGCGGACCAAGCCGTCCGGACGAAGAAGCGCGAGAGGACATAAATCATTATTTCTTCAATGCGTTCGGCACGTTGACCCTTTCCGAAGACGCGGTGCTTCCCAAGAAGACACCACTACAACCGGCCGCTGCTGCCACTGTGTGTTTGATGGAAGTGTGAAAGAATGTTGCTAATTTGCATACAACGGGGCCGAACAATAACACAATTCAGGCCCCGAAAAGCTGCGAGCGCGCTGAAGAAGAGTCCGAGCTGTCAAAAACGGCGCGCTTCGAGGAGTGGAGAGGTGAAAAATGCTTATCTAATTAATTTATCTAACTTTTTTTCGCTCTCGCGAGCTATTCTTCCAAGTGTGTGCGTTTCTCTAGCTGACAGGGAGGGGGAGAGGGAGGCTCCTTCTCAAGTGGGCAGTGAAAAATGTGTGAACGCGGCTGGATATGTTTACTAGTCAACACAGCGCGCGCTCGTCTAGAGATGTTCGGAGGTGGAAATCGGTACTTGACGCGCCCAACAGCCCCGACGAAAGCTCATTAGTGACGTTGAAAAAGAAGGTGAAGAGGGGGAGGGAGGGGGTACATTACTGTCAGCTCTGTCAACGCTAACGAATTGCGGAATTATGCAGCGATTGCTGAAAAAGGGAGTCTTGAAGGAATTTGGTAAGCTCCCAATCACGGACTTCAGATTTGGTATACCCGGAAACGATTCAGTGTTCTACGCTACAGGTAAGTGGTTCCAGTTTGACTCGTCGCAATATCAGGTAAGTACATTCTATCAACTGTCAATCTTTTCAATCTGTCAAAACAGTCAATATCTTAACGTTAGAACGTTCAAATGTTGACTGTTTTGAATCTGATCTCAATTACGGACTTCAGAAATGATGTACCTTCGAGCAAATCCAAGTTTAGGAGACGCAGGTAAGTGGTTCCAGATTGTGCCAGGATAGACGCAGGTAAGTGGTTCTAGCGATCATATCTCCCCTCAGGTAAGTGTTTCAACTGTCAACTGTCACCGCTCTGTCAAAGCTCCAGTCAACCCATCGACGGGCTGCGCCCGTTGAGCCGTTGGCAACATCAACGGGCGCAGACCTCCTCACATTAATCATTGATTTCGCGGGGCCGCTCCACGGCCGACAGCGCAGGGGGCAAAGGCCGAGAAGCCAAAGATTCGTGAACGTGGAACCATCATTAAATTATTTTCCTATTTAATTTTATTATCTGGTGAGGGGGGATGAGGAGTGGGAAGACCGAGCGAGGGTATAGATTTCAGTTTTAGAGGAGGATGGGTCGGGGTCGTCTCCGCTGGGCCGATTAGGTTAGGCGAGACGGTCGTTCGGAGATATTGAATTTATCGCGTTTTGATTGTTATCAAGCGCAATATTTTGTTTGTAACATAATAATTTCGAGCGGGATCCGGGGAGAGTCTTGCGCGGGGGCAATATCAATGAAATTGATTGCTGTACAAATAAATTGGGAGGCCGAACATGTGCGTCCATCTGGCGGGCCTGTTGATATTGAACTCCAGCCCGCTGGTTCCGACCAGACGCCGCTGCGCGGCCGTCTATTATTATTTAATTTAATTTTAATTAAGCTTAATTCGGAGAGTGCTACATTACCGAGCCGGGAAGATCTGTTCGCGCGCTTGCTCGCACACTATCTTGTCTTGTTTGTTCTGCTGGAACATCTGCTAGACAGCGGGCTGGCCGGTTTTAGAAAACCAGACATTCGATTAACAAGTGATTTGTCAAAATTTGTTGAACGCGCTCTCCTCGGAGTGTGTGGCAATTGTTCCGGAGACCTGTCTTGGTTGGAGTCTCGGTTTTCGAGGAACCGAACCTGAATATCTTGGCAGGAGGGGCACGGCTCGCCGTTAAAAGCCTGTGGTGGAAATTTAAGCCGATTCCCGCATGCGGGACACCGGGGGTGAAGCGGGCGACGCGAGTCGACGAGAAAACACACAAAAAATAAATACTCCAACCAAGAGGGAGCCAAGTGGATTTTATTACATTTTTTCCCGTCCTCCTCATCTTGGTCTTCGTGTTCTCCGGACGTTTTTTTTTCTTTATTTTTGAGGCAATCTTTCGACTGCCGTGTTCTTCGCGAACGAAGAACTCTTTCGTCTCGAGAGGGTTCCACTACGCTGAGGTTATGTTACGAGATTCTTCTTCTGTTTGGTCTTGTTCCGAGCGCGTTCACGAACCGATCGACCAACGCTTAGCGTTCCTTCTCGCGTGGTTTTATGTTTAGAATGTCCCGTTCTCGCCTCCTGCCGCTCTCTGCTTCCCCGCGGTAATTCCAGAACTTGAGCCCGACTCCCATGTTCTCGGGCCCCGCGCAGGGCTTCACAATTTGTCCTTGAGATTTTTGAGTGAGTGAGTTCAACAAGTTGGGCGAGGGCAACGCACACACACACACTCTTGTGGGTCGTACACTTGAGTCAAGAAGTGGCTTGGCCGCGGCTTCGAGAAAACATTTTCACCATATAAAATTAACTATTAATTGTTAATTATTAACGCTGGCGTTAAGGTGTTTCTTCACGGCTCTTTTCTCCAAGCGCCCCTCGAAGGGGCGCGCACCCCCGAAGAATGGAGCGCTTCTCCAAGCGATGTTCTACGGATACACATGGTTCGCCTCTCGCGATGATCCGCTGCATAAATTAATACCCCACTCCGAATTAACATATAAATTGTTGCACGGAGTTGAATCTCCCCAACGAACGAATCTTCGTTAAATTTTATCGTTAAATTATCATAAAAGAAATCGACGAACCAGTCGAAACTTTTTATAGCTCTCCCGCGGGAAGTTCTCCAGCGTCCTCATCATCATCATCAATTCCACATCCTATCGGGGTTCGATCGCGATCGCAGATCGCCGATCCCCGTGTGACTTAAAAAACTTAATTAAAGAAGCTTGTTTTCGCGATCTCCGCGCAAAGTTCTACTGCGGGGGCTACGCCCCGCACAAGTACGCCCCTCTCCATTCGTAGTGAGTGTTGTTGTGATGGATGATTAATAGCTCTCGTTAATTGGCGCACACACACGTACACGCGTCTTCTAGGAGATCGGGCGCGTTCCACGCCTCTATCGTGTATGTGAACCGGCTGACCGCGCGAGAGGTTGAAGGGCGCCCACTAGTCGGCGGAGAAAGGGCGCACCACCCGGTTTTGGCGGGGTGACAGCTAGTGATTGATGACGTCGGGTGTGACCCCAGGCCAGATTGCTGTTTGGGGTTTCCGAAACAGACTTCAAAAGGATCAACAAAAGTGTTGGATTTAAAATGATGAAGTAGGCGTTCTCAATTACGGACTTCAGAAGTGATATGCCAAAGAGCAAACTTGTGGTCAGCGATGCAGGTAAGTGTTCCATAAATGGTTTCAACATTACAGGTAGGTGTTCCAGAAACGGGTGGAGGTCTTCAGTTTCGGGTAAGTTTGTTTGTCAACAGTCAATATCTGTCAATTTGTCACATTAGCAGGGCTGCCATAGGTTGGACCTGTTGAGTCGTTAAGGTGCCAGCAGGTCCATTAATGAACTATCCTCATTTTTTAGGGACAAATCACTTTTCACCAAACTCTCGATAACTGACTTCAGAAATGATATACGATCGAACTGTTAATTCTGTCATTGTATCAGAACTGCCATGGGGTGGACCTGTTGAGTCGTTAAGATATTAACAGGTCCACGGAGAAATTGTCTTGGTTCGAAAATGAAAAAGAGGAGCAAAATGATCTCTATTACGAACTTCAGAAGTGGTATACCCAAGAGCAAACTTGGGGCTGATGAAGTAGGCAAGTTTTTAAAAATGTTTGATGTTCTCGATTACGGACTTCAAAACTGAGGTACTTTTAATCGATTTAATGGGCAACGAAGCAGGTAAGTGTTCCAGAGTTGTGTGAAGACCAACGAAACTTCTAAGTATTCTCTGTCAATTCTGTCATTGTATCAGAACTGCCATGGGGTGGACCTGTTGAGTCGTTAAGATATTAACAAGTCCACGAAGAAATGGTATCTGTTCGAAAATGTCAAAGAAGAGCTATTTTGTAAAATAATCTCAATTACGGACTTCAGAGTTCGTATACCTAAGAGTTTACTAGAGGTCAATGAAGCAGGTAAGTGTGCTAATAATGTTTGATGATCTCGATCACGGACTTCAAAACTGAAGTACCTGAAAACGAGTCACTGGACAACGAAGCAGGTAAGTGTTCCAGAAAAAGGTGAATCTCATCGGTACTGGTAAGTATTTTTTTGTCAACTGTCAATTCTATCATTAGATCAGGACTGCCTTGTGGTGGACCTGTTGAGTCGTGAAGGCATCAGCAGGTCCACGAAGGAGTTGCTTTCAATTAGTAGGGGCGTCGATCGAGTCAAAGATCACCAGAATGGAAACTTTGTCACAGTTTAGCACCAGTAGATTTTTGCCGATTTTTAGAATATTACATTTCTGTTCGTTTCGTTAGGTCTTTCAATAAGACAAAGAAAATAAGTTTAGCACTCAGTCTCAAGTCAGTTAAAAAAATTAAATATCCAAGAAAGACTAGTAAAAATCCACAAAATTTAATTTTCCACGAAACTTCCACATTTTTTCGACGAAAACCTCGTCAACAATATCCCGTCGGCACTTTCACCCCTCGCCAAATGGCGAGCCAACTTTTCACCGTTTAGCGCGGTTCAACACAACTCGTCGCCGAAAAAAAGGTCGACAAAAACCACAAACAACATAAAGCAGCCTTCTTAAATACGGCCACAATTAGGCTCCTCGCCCAAACGTCTCGGAAGGGCCCAATTTCTCCCCCGTTCAGAGCCGGGTCGACACACCAATTACTTTCTTTTCGTCAGAGGGCAGAAAACACACGTCGTCTTCCACCAAGTAGGACTTCCGACTTTTCACTTGGTTTTCCGAAAAAAAAGAAACCGAAAATTGAAAAGGTGTCAATTTTGGTCTTCCTTTCGTTCGCCGCACCTTTTTTCAACACACACACACTCGCACTGTATCTGTCACATTGTTTCGCCTCGTTTTTTTTTTGGGTTAGCAGGACTTCAAAGGGTCGTCTCCGACGACAGGTGAAAAGAGGTACCTGTATCGTTCTAATTGGGCGGATTTTTTTTGGTTCGCTCTATGGGCACCTAGGAGTTGCACCTGCCGCCTTGCGATTTTTTTGTTCGGTTGGGTTTTCTTGGGGGGAAACGGTGCTTACCATCTTGGGAAGTCGGCACACTCTTTGGGAATCGGGAACTGTCACGTAGGCGCCTTTTTCTTGGGGGGTTGGTTGCGTGTACTGGAGTCTAATCCCAGAGGGCGCGGCACACTTGCATCACAAACGGTGTCACACTGCGGCGCCTTTTTTAAAGTCCGTTGGAAACCATCCGGAGTTTCGGTAGTAGGCGCCGATTTTCCCGACTTTTCCACCCGAGTTCACTGCGATGTTTTTCCACACAATAGTTCGCGGGGGGGTTGCACTAGGATCCGCGGGGTTCGCGCGCACACACGGCCAGTCTAGCGCCCGTCAAAGTCATTGACGGGGTGGTTTCTTGTTTGGTTGGTTGCGGTCTACACTTGCTGCGCTCCACCGAGCGACTGGCGGAGCAAAAACGATGTTGACTGCACGAAAGGCTCCACGGCGGACCCTACGGAGAGCAGGACCGACGGTGCGACTCCCTCTCGCTCTCTCGGTCGGGGGGTTGTTGTCGGGCGCTCCACGGCCCGTCCACGCGGTGCGGCTGTCTGCGAACGAATGAAAAGGAAAATTTCAGTTAAAACGCTGTCGTAGATTACGGCGGCCTCCGCCGCCACCAACTCGCGCACGCACACAGCGACAGAAGCCGAGGGCGCGAGAGCGGGTGAGCGAGCCGAGCGCCGAAGCG
Source organism: Culex pipiens pallens (assembly GCF_016801865.2). Taxonomy (NCBI): domain Eukaryota; kingdom Metazoa; phylum Arthropoda; class Insecta; order Diptera; family Culicidae; genus Culex; species Culex pipiens. The sequence goes on from NC_068939.1 coordinate 76,260,447, forward strand.
GGACAGCACGAGCCCGAAGCACTTGCTCGTACGAGAAGTGAAGGCGCGTTCGGGCACGTGTGTGTTGGTGCGTGTCGCGACACGGCTTCGTGTACGTATACGGGGCCCTGTACGGATACACGAAGTCGCGCCTGCGCGCGCCTGCTACGCTCGAACTTGTTGGAGGGGCCCACCAATCTACCAACGTGTATGTGTGCGTGCGTCGCCACATGTCCGCACACACTCTCTCCCGCAGATCGCAGTAGGCGTTCGGTGGAGGGAAGAGGAAACTTGTATGACTTCATCCGCATTTGCGCGTCGTCGTGGCAGAAATCGTGTGTGAGGGATTTTTCCACATATCGTGGCACCCCTCGCCGTGTCACCCCTGGCACGACACTTTTCCCCGTCCAAAAAGATGACGCGAAAAAAAAAATGGAAGTCACCTCCCGAAAACTTCCACCTTTTCGGCAACGCGTCGTGTGTGTTGGTGAGGCTCCCGCTTCCGACGACCCCTCGTCACGCTGCGTCGGGAAAAATTATTATTTATAATTTTTTAATTATTCCTTTTAAAAAACGGGTCAAAGTACCAGACGAACGTCCCCGCGGCGCGGCTATCTTCTCGCCAAAAACCGGTACCGGACACAACTGTCAAAAATGTTGCTCTCTTGTTGCGCGCGATTTTGCGTGCGAATGTGTGTGTGTGTGTGTAAATTTGCCACATCGCAGCAAAATTCGTGATAATTATGTTAATTAGCATTCATTGCCCCCTCGGAAGTGTGTGTGCGAACGCGCACACACTCAAACAAGCATTTGCCGAAATCTCCAAGTTTGTCATTAGGTCAAACGGATTGTTTTGGTGTGAAGAAAAGTGTTGTTTTCAAGCAGGCGTTTGACATTTCCCGTTGACACACGGAAGGGAGTTTGATATGAAATTTTGACAACCCGAATTTGATGACAATAACAATAACAAACTCAGACTGATTTTGACAGCCCAAAACTCATTGACAGCATTTTTGTGTTTTTTTTTTATTTTTTGTATTTTTTTTGTGTTTTTTATTTTTGTATATTTGTATTTTTGTATTTTTGTTTTTTGTATTTTTGTATTTTTGTATTTTTGTTTTTTATATTTTTGTATTTTTGTATTTTTGTATTTTTGTATTTTTGTATTTGAGTATTTGAGTATTTGAGTATTTGAGTATTTGAGTATTTTAGTATTTTAGTATTTTAGTATTTTAGTATTTTAGTATTTTAGTATTTTAGTATTTTAGTATTTTAGTATTTTAGTATTTTAGTATTTTTGTATTTTTGTATTTTTGTATTTTTGTATTTTAGTATTTTTGTATTTTTGTATTTTTTTTTGTATTTTTGTATTTTTGTATTTTTATATTTTTGTATTTTTGTATTTTTGTATTTTTGTATTTTTGTATTTTTGTATTTTTGTATTTTTGTATTTTTGTATTTTTGTATTTTTGTATTTTTGTATTTTTGTATTTTTGTATTTTTGTATTTTAATCCGTTTTTAATAAGTTTTGCGAGAAACCATTTCTCCGTGCATTGCCAGAAAGGTCACCTTGCCCAACTAGGTAATCTTGACAGTCGCTTGCTAATTGACGCGATACCTGTTTGTTTTATTGTTTTCTTCCTGTGCGAACGTCACAATCCGTTTTCGAGGTCGCGGTCAAATTAAATTTAGGATAAAACACACGCACACACTGGCAAAAGTCGAAGAAACAGGAACCAAAATTAGCATAATTAATGCGTGATGGCGAAACGAAGCGAAGGGAAGAGCTGACAGCGCATCGCAATGTGACGTGGCGAGATGTCGCACGCCGCACGCAAATGTCAAATAATTAGCCTTCGTGGTTGTCAAAGTGACAGCTTACACGGGGTTGGAACGTCAGTGCACGTCGCCGCTGGCAGCGGAGGAATTTGCTGTTTTTGGCAGCGTTGCGATTTGGGCTGTCACAATAATTAGCCTGCGGGCCGGGTTTTGCATCTTTTTGTTGCGAGCGGGGTGAAGATTGACGTTGAATCGACGTGGCGGGTTTGCGATACAATGTTGCAGGTAGGTCGCAGCTGAGGAGTTGAGCTGAGTAAGTATTGTTAGAAGAAGTGCAGTCAATCGGTTAGTTCTGTCAATTTGTCAAATTTGTCAATCTGTTATTCTGTCATTCTGTCAACTGCTGACCTCAAAGCAACCGCTCTGTCGGTCAACTTCAAAACCTCAACCTCTTTAGTGTCCTTTTCCTAAATTGTCACGTTATTGTCGCGCCGATTATCTCGCCGCAAATGTCGACTGAACATGAACATGTCGCGAGTTTTTCGTCAAATTAATTTTTATCATCTCTCCCCTTGTGCCATTCCCGTCGTCGTCATCATCTCTTGATTCTCGTTTTTGCCATCTTCTTCGTCGGCTTCGCCGACCAACACGGCCCGCAATTAATTAGAAATTTTGAAAGCGCGGACTTCAATCGCGGCTCAGGCTACTTAGTTGCCACGGCAACTCTCTGGCCGACCCAAAAGGGTCGACATTTGGAGCAATTACCGGCGCCATTAGTTAGGACCTAGATACGATTCGACAATTTTTCCGAAAACCAGATTTAGCGTGTAGTTTTGACAGCTCGCGAGGGGTTGAACACTCTCTCAGTGTCATCCAGCCCTACAGACCTACTAACGGGGTTCGGGAACAATAGCGCCGTCAATTGCGTAATGTCCCTACCCTTCCCCGCACGGGCAGCTGCACACTGACGAATCACCGCATCGAAAAACCGGTCCAACCGGTTCGGCGAACCTCTCGTTTTTGTTATTATTGCTTCGTCAGTCCGAAAATGTTCGTCTATGATGCCGCGGTGCCACGTGCCGCGATTTGGTACGGGCCCAAAATGGAGTCCGAGGGCGGTTGGAAGTTCTGTGTTATTGTTTACCGATTTGATGACATTTGCAACACAATTTCTTATGCAGGATTGCCAAAGTCATCACTTGAGTTCAACTTTGACAGCTATGACCTTGTTTTGATTTGATATGACAAATTTCGGTGGAGTCTGGTTCAAGGACGCGCCCCAAATCCCCGAACAAAAGGCGGCGATAACCTTCGCGAGCTGCCCTCGGATTTCGGTTGACCCCGGCAGATAGCGCTGCGGTCGGGGAAGGAGAGTGCGCGGTGGTGGAGCCCGAGCGCGCGGAGAATTGATGAAACCAGTTTATTTCTGCTGATTTCATGCTTGTTTTATTTTAATGGTGATTATCATTTTTCAAAAATATATACGTATACATGTGAGACGTTGTCGAGGCGGCGAGGGGCATTTTTTCGTTACGGAACGGAGATAAATGGACGCGACTTGGGGGCTTTCGGACGCGGTGAAGTTTTGGAGCGGCTTTGGAATTTGTGTAATTTTTTGCAGACCCTGCGAATCGCTTGGAATTCCGCGCCGCGGTGGAAATATCGGGATAATTTGAAGGAATGTCGAGCCGCGCTCGGTAGCGCGGAGAACTGTCAACCTGCGAAGTTGAGCATTGGACGACCCCTCGTAACGCTAGAGTTGCCAGAGTTCATTTATTTCAATTAACCTTCCCGATTCGAGACGGGCCCGGACTCCGCGGCAGGTTTTTCGACCAGATCATAGATCGAACTCTTGCGCTGCAATTATACGAGCAATTTATTATCAATTTTCCCGGGCTTTTTATCGAGGCAAACCCATCGCGTAAGCGGAGTTGAGGCCCCTTTGGTCTCTATAACGGCTTTCCGATGAGTTCTAGGAAGAAGAGGTGGAAAAATAAGGGCATGGTGTCTGCATTCATTTTTTCTTGAACGCCTCGCAATTTCTTGATAGAACAAAAATATTTTTTTTTCTATTATAACAATTCGAGATATTGTAAAATTATTTTTAATTTTGACATATTCCAACAATTTTTTAAAAAAAGCTCTTAAAAATTGCGTCTAAAAAATAATTTCCAAAAAAGTCGTCACCCTTCCCTGAAGACCCAGTAGGATAGAAAAGTGCGTTCTTCGCTAATGATTCCCGTGGTCAGCAAAAAAAAGTGGTTAGGTTAGGGCCGTCATCGCTAGCGTGCGCCAGCGAGTGATGATCCTAACCTTGTTCTTTTCTTTTCAGCCGGGCTAGTCGCACATATGGTCCGAAAATTACCCATCATCACAACCCCGCGCACCGGTTAGAATTGGTTCACGGGCAGTGTTCCCTGCACCGCGTTCAGTCTGCGTGCGCCCGGTTTTTGTACACAAACGAACACCATCGTCGTGTGTAAACTCGAACCTATGAACTCGCACGCGAACATGCCTCCATGTACACGAACACGTCTGAACCGCACCTCAGGTTTACACGCCGAGCATGCACTTCGAGTTTAAACCCCGGGTGTAAACTTCGAGAATTCAACTTTGTCGTTGCCGAAAATATTGGTGTTACCAATACACAGCCCTTCTCTAAGTTGCACGTATACACCGACAGACGGCAATGAGGGCCTCGTCGGAGCTCGACCATTCAATACGTAACTCAAAATTCGTATGGGGAACTTTTTTTTCGTGACGGCTTTCGCGGTACGCTCCCTCAAACTGTTCTGGGATAATATTTGAACATGTCGTATGCCCAAACAAGTTTTTCAAGAAAATGATTCTGTAATGCTTATTTTGTCGTTTTAAGCCGAAACAGGCCAAAAACTATATTAATTTAAACAATTTGCCATTTTCAAATATTTGGCCAGATGATATTATATATGCGTATACGATATCATCTAGCCAAATATTTGAAAATGGCAAATTGTTTAAATTAATATAGTTTTTGACTTGTTTCAGCTTAAAACGGCAAAATAAGCATTATAGAATCATTTTCTTGAAAAACTTGTTTAGAGATACGCCATGTTCAAATATTATCCCAGAACAGTTTGAGGGAGCGTACCGCGAAAGCCGTCACGATAAAAAAGTTCCCCATACGAATTTTGAGTTACGTATTGAATGGTCGAGCTCCGACGAGGCCCTCATTGCCGTCTGTCGGTGTCGGTGGCCTATAGGCCGCCAACTTAGACCCACACACCCTGAAAACAGGTACGCTCTGTTTGTATTGGAGATGTCCACTTGTTCCCGGGCTGCTGAGAATAGGGGTCGGATTCAAATTACGTGTGGGCAATATTTCATATTAAATTATATACGAATACCGTCACCCCTGCAGAAATTGGGCCTGAGGGGTGAGATTTGGCCATACAATTTTATGTTAACTGAGATGGCCCATATTCCCCCCTGCCGAAAATCGACAGTGTGTCATTAAATATATATAAACATGTATATATGGAAATAGCAGGACATAACGATACTACGGTATTTAGTGCCAGTCCCTGATTTTTTTTATCAAAACATTTGACAATGGTTGGAAAAATATGGAGTGCCTGAAAATTTCCTTCAAGTATTCTTTTTAAAATATTAAGTGAATATAAATACACTTATCCATATCAGAATGTAGACCCTATCTAAAGATTACTCTAGCAACAGCGAGACAGCAGCGACTGCTGTATGTATGAAACATCTAACACTACTACATTCAAACTATCCGATCATCTACGTTTGAACGCCGTTTAAACCTGAGGTTTTGTACATCAAGTTTACACCGGGTGCGCGTTTGGTGCAGCGTTCGGCGAGAACCCGAACATAGCGACGAAGCGTGTTTGAGGTTCACGCGCACTGAAAACTTGTGCTCGGGTGCAGAACTGTACCATGTTCGGGGAAGACTGTTCACGGGAGTTGCTCTACGATCGCACCGAGAACCACCACCCTTAATTGGGGGTTATCCACGCTGCGCTCTATAGAGTTGCGCGTCCAGCTGTTGGGACAGGCAGGTTGGGAGGTGTTTACACGGTTGGCTTCAGGAGTTCAAGTCTTCAAGAGAATAAGTCTACACAAGATTTGATCTCAATAAGTTCAATCTCCACGAATTCAAGACTACACAAAACCCAAATCTGCATGAGTTTAAATCTATCCGAGTTCAAGTCACCACAAATTCAAATCACCTCCACATGAAATTTCTACGAACTCAAGGCTACAAGAAATCAAGACTTCACGTTTTTAAGTTTGCCGATTTCAAGTCTACGAGTCTTCAAGTCATGAAGTCTTCTAATCTACAAGTCTACAAGTCTACAAGTCTACAAATCTAAAAGTCTACAAGTCTTCAAGTCTTCTAATCTGCAAGTCTTCAAGTCTTCAAGTTTCAAGTCTAAAAATCCTCAAATCTCCACGTTCTCAAGTCTCCACGTCCACTTCCAAGACATCTCGGCGCACGCGCCCGGTCGCCTTCAGCTCGTTTCTTCATTATTATAATAAGATTTAATTATTTCACTAATGCTAAGCCAAATTTTGGCCCTTTATTCCGCTCTCCGTCACTTCTTTGACTTAATTCTGGTTTGCCTTTCCAAAACATTTCCTCTTTCTCAATTCTTCGCCTCTTCAGAGAGGATCTACCCTTCTTTCTACACCTCTTTGGCTGTCGTCGTTGCCTACACTGACTGGACTGGACCCGAGAGAGGTTTTTCTTTGCTTCTTTTTTTTTCTTTCTTCAACCGCCGAAAGTTCAACGAACGGATGCCTGCGAGCTGGTGCCCAAGCTTGGCGGCCTAAGCTACTTTATTTCGGCTCAATCACTCACACGCAGACACTTTGTCTTCTTCCTCTTCTTTTGTCGGGGTGCATACAGTCACCCTGATTGTGCATTGTTTCTGGTGACTTTCAAGGATCAGTGACGGTCTTAATTGCTTGATTGGTGTTTTTGTCATGCGAGCTAGTGTTGCTGTTGTTGTTGTTTCTTGTCTCCATTCTGATGGCTGATTTTCTGATCATGAGTGTGATGCACACTAATGGCCTCGATCGCGTACTAATTGTGTGCACGAACGGGGTAATAAAATGACGGCTGGAGGTTTACTTGGAGTTGGACGGGTTCTGGCAAGTCATTGCAAAATTTGAAAAGCTTTTGTTTTGGAGAGAAAAACACATTTTCCTTTTTTGACCTCCAAATAATAAATTTGAAAGCTGAGTACTTTCATATTTTTAAAATAAACATGATAAACTCTATCTTAAATATATTTAAAAATCACAACCACTTAAATCGAAAAATACATATTCCTCAGTTGAACAATATTGAAAATTAGTCAAACACTTGAAGTATTTGCAAATGCAAGATATTTTTGAAACTCTATTGAGTTTGAATATAAATTTTAAATCAAATTTCAAAAATTATAAAATATACTTTCACAATCTTTAACAATTAGTTTTTTTTAATTTTGAGGACATAATTTTGCTATGTTCTTTATAAAAAAAATATGACAAAGTTTAGTTTAAAAATGTGCTCTGATATTCAAAAATAACAAAATTGTTTTTTTTTATTAATTTATTTTACAGGTTTTATTACTCTATTTTTTAAATTGAAAGTTCAAAATGAAATCGATAAAAAGTTTTTTATTCTTAAATAGTTATAAATGGCCATTTGACATATTTTCCAAATAAGTATGTTATCAGTTTTACATAATGAAGAAATTGTAGGTTGTAGGCTTATTATTTTATTCCTGACTATGCAAAAGCACAATTTTGTGTTCTTCTGAATTGCTTGCTTCAGTTTCCTTTACAAAACCAAATATGAAACTGGTCAAATTATCCTCCTCTATCAAATAAAATTTGAATTGGGACATTTTTGATCATTTGAAAAATTTCATGGGAAAAACTGCAAAAATGCTTTCAAAAATGTAGTACCTTCGAATGAAATAGTTGAAACAAAACTATTTATTTTTTAAAGCAATTTCAAATGTTGTTAAACAAAATAAAGAAAGCATTTAAATATTTTTGTTAGATTTGTGTTTTATTGGTTTTTATTTGCGCAATTCATTTTTTAAAATATTTTTTGATTTAAATTATCCTTTCAATCAATATTTTTTTCAATAAAAATTAGGTATTTGATCATTTTGGTAACTTCTTCAAACTTTTTCGAAAAAAAAATAGTACTCGTTTTTAATAATTCAAATCATTACAAAAAGTTTTTAAATTAGAATCTGTTTGTTTATTTTTTGTAGGAAAAGAGTTAATTTCATGCCTCTTAGCCTATGACGTTTGTTAAAAATATATTTGAAAATAAGAAAATTCAAAACTCTTATTTCAACGGAGATATGTACACGTCTTATAAACTGAAAACAATTGAAAATGCATTTTTCTGCATTGATAAGCATGTTTTGGCTTTTTTCAAAGAGTGATTTAAAAAAAATGAAATTCAAATGCAAACAGTTTTTCCCTGAAAAACATTATTTTTCCTCTCTACCCAGATAGTTAGAAATGTATAAAAAAACTTGTGCGTAGTGCATTTGATAAACTTTTTTTTTCATTTAAATGTTGACATAGAAAAAAATGGGATGACCTGAAAATAATAATAAAGAGAGCTGAGTTTCTGAAAATTTACAATATTTCCTACAATTTTGTTGTTGTTGAAATTGTTGGTTGGAAAACTAATTTCTTAGATACAGTCTCAAAAATAATTAAAAATAATTGAAATACAATTTTCTAAGAGTCATCAAAATCTGCTTACATTTTCAACTGACGATTTTCGTAACTATTTGATCAATTTATTTTTTTTCAGAGGTAAACCATTGTGAAATTTTATGTAATTTTCAATGAAAATAATACTGATATTTTATGATCAAGCTTAAAAATATGGAAAGGCTTAACACTGATTTAATTCATAGGCAACATTTTAAAAATATACTTGTTTCCCAAGCCAAAACTTTTTGAAATGTGGTGTACACAGTCTTCAATGCTAGTCTATGATTCACCTTAAGTTGAGCAATGCATCGATAGTGCAACTCGTCGATATATGGCAATAAACCAAAAGATTTCACGCTTAAATGCGTTTTTTAAGCTAAGACATGATGACTTGTCGATATTTCGAGCGAGAACGTGTCAGGATTTCGAATTAGAAGTTCAGTATATGATTGATTCTGTATGAAACCAAAAAATATGGTAAAAGACGTTTATTACTAAAATGGCTTTTAACCTGGAAATAAATTTAAGAAAAGCCTCAAATTTGAGTTCCTTGAGTTCGTGTGAAAATATTCTAAAAATTCCACATAAAAATATTGTTGACCACCTTTTTATCGTTTCAAAATTTTCAATGCAATAAAAAAAAGTTAGTCTCCGTACACACTCACACAAAAAAATGCGTTTTTTTACAGCAAACTTTTAATCTTTCTTTTGTATGAATGGAAAAATAGTTGAGAAAAAAAAATCAAATAAAAGATTGTTCTTTTATTTTCATAAAATATTAAAACATAAAAAAAGTGTTTGTAATATTAAAGAAAAGTTTATCAATTTTCCTTGAAAATGATTTAAATTGCCAAACGAATCAAATTGTTTAATTTTTTTAATTTAAAAAAAAATTAGATTAAAAAAAGGTTATGTTTAGCAGAAAAAAAATACAAAAGCTAAACCGAAACCCGAAGAACATTTTTTGCGCATTCGAATATTCAAATTTTGGACAATTTATATATGAAAAATCGAATTCGGATTGCAATTCTTCGAAAGTGATAACGTTGAAGAAAATGACAACCTGATATTTGATTCTTAGATCAGTAAATTTCTAACCGACGTTTCGGTGCTGCTAGTTTCGTCCTTTGTCAAGGCTTGTTTGCTTCAAAATTTTCCATCAAAGTTCTAGTGTAAACAATTTTTACTAAAATTGCTCAGTAAATGCGACCCTAATCCCACCATAAGTGCCCTGGAAGGTTCCACACGCCGAGCAACAACAAATCACACAACACCGACTGTTTGTGTTTACATTTTGTTTGAGCACACACAATCGGCGCGCATTGTATTGCATCATTCAACACCTGATACGTCAACAAGGCCGCTTCCAGAAGCTTATCACCGCTAGTAGAACATGATGTCACGTCCAAAACGCCGACAGCCCGCGGCGTATCAACTAAGCTCCGCAATAGCAAACAAATCAAAGTAGGCACAACAACGAAACGAACCTTCTCCAGCGTTCTCGGCAATCCAATCGGGGTCGGTTCGAACAAGTCGTCAACACAGCGAGCTCGTTGGCGGCTTATCAGAGAGCAGAATATGACTCCGCTTATCACTGGCTGGACAGTTCGCTGTTCGCTGGAAAACACCACTCACACGCGCCACTGACAGCGGTTGATAACAGAAACACACACACGCGATCCCAACTGTCATGAATCATATCGGAACTCACTTTCACTTGGCTGCAGCTGCTGCGCAGCAGCCTCTTCTTCGCCGGAACAGATAAGACACACACTCGCGCTTGGTCCACGCAGAAGGAGTCCGGGAGCCGAGCGTTTGCAGCGTTGCTCACCAGATGTCAGTGGGTTCGGTGGTGGCGCCACCGTCGAATTCGCGCGGTCTAATTTGCGTTCTTCTCGCCAATTTGTCCGATTCTCGGATCCTCGCTTCCCGCAGCTTCTTCTTCACCGGTTTGCTGCGGTGTTCCGACGCGATTCGTCTCGCAAGGACTTCTGCTGATGAACTGACACCCGACCTGACGCTGTATTTGTCATCTAGTCTCTCGGTAGCCTGCCTGCCGGTTCGTCTACCACCCTCGCGCGCGCGGTATATTCCCCGCCAGGAACCTGCGCACAACGTGTTTCGTAACCATCATGGTCCCTCCGGAACCCTCATCGCGCGGCTTCCCTCTCTACTTGCGAGAACTTCCAGATTCACGTTCTTCTAGCTGTGCAAAAAAAAAAACCCATCCAAGCAGCCCTCACGCTCTCTTCACTGATTCTGAACACCCACACACACTCGCGCAAACGTCACACCGCCAACTACCCACTCCTTCCTTCGTTGTTCCTTCCGCTTGCATCGCCTACTTCTACTAACTTGCTAGCGGTTCCGCGCTGTCAAGCACCGACAAACAACAATTCCCCGCGCGTTCAACACACTGGCTTCACTTCACTACACACAACCTCGTTTGCGCTCACGTTCCGCTCTTCGTCGGTGTGTCGCTACTCGAAGTAAGCCACGCCTCCCTCACCAACACAGACGTGTGCCGTCACAGTTCGTGCACACGCTGAGTACAGCTGCAATTATTGCTATTCCTCTACTAGGAAGGGTGACAAATGCAAGCGAAAAACGAACGGTAGGTGAAGAAGAGAGAGCGGGGCTACGCCCTGGGAACTGGGGAAGGGGAACTTGAGAGGAGGGAGAGCGAGCGCATGCGCGCTCAGGCAGTTCTCAAGGATTTGACGAATGAAAGAGGGGCGCACCTGGTGGACGCTAGTGGAACTAGCGCCAAGGTGACTTGGATGCGTGGAGTTCTCAGTGAAGAAGGGGAACGGTACAGTGCTGCCGGCTGACGGAGTGGTCGGATTTAGAAGCTAAGGTGGGAACTGGAGGGATGAAATGTTGAGAAACGGGTGTTGAAATTTGAATGTGGGATGGAAATTAGGGGATGATTTCAATTTTTAGGAACGGCAAGAGACTAGGGACATGAACGGATCTGTGGGGTTCTCAGGAGCTAAATTCTTCGTTAAGTTTTTTTTCCTGAACTAGGATTTTTCACAGCCCTGCAGTGTATACTTTTGAATCGTCGTCGAGCCGTGTCAATGTATTGGAATCATAAAATAATTTAGGGTGGGAGAAAGGAATAAACCCTACAAAATTGAGTAAAGTGACAATTTAGTTAGGATTTTTAGAAAATTGCCGGGATCCGTGGAGTAGAGGTAAGCGTGGTTGCCTCTCAAAAAGTCGACCTGGATTCGACCCAGACAATCTCGGTGGTGTTTTTCGGGCCCAGGTCTAACCTACACAGTAAATTTTTTTGTAAATTTGGAAGGTTAAATATTAGCTCTTTTGTAATGTAAAATGTCATGGTTATTGTCCTTTTTGTATTTCTTACAAAAGAATTGTATAAAATTTGCTTTTTTTTAAAAAAAAAGATGCACGCAAAATTTGTAAGGATTTAGATGCAATTTTATCACAAATAATGAGAAATAATTAAAATTACACGTAACAAGATGTAAATGTACACATTTTAAGAGGAAGTATTACACTTTTTTTTCTTACATAACCTTTCAACATTCCCCGATGTGATATTATCATTTTTTTAGCTGAGCAAACAGGGCTAAATAGTAAGAGTTATCAATGTATTGTTTCATCTGGAATCGGGTACATCTTTTGTTAAAGAACATTTGTTTAATTTTTTAATGTAATTAATCTTTTTTTACATTTAGATCGTAAAGTTTAACACCTTTCGACCAAACATTATTACAAATTCTGGTAAATTCTGGTAAAAATATTTTCAAACATGTTTAATCATGCTTAGAAGGATTAACAACGCAGTAAATACATTGTATTCTGTTGATTGCATTTCTTTTTCTATTGGCATTATGAATATTTTGATTTTTTGATTGAAAAAATATTTCTTTTGCTCTCTGATTTTTCGGACCGGGGCGACATAAACTTGAAAACATATTTGCAGCGTCCAGAATTCAAGTTAAAACAAATCGGTGATGTTTTCAGAAGAGTTGTTGCAAAGGGCAACTTTTGGTTTGGTTAACAATTAGAGTGGTTCACGATCAGGGTGATTTTAAAATTCTAACTTTTCAGGAATATTTTTGGAATTTGTTTCGTCTTCAAAAAAATGTTAGGCTTGCCAATCCAAGCAACTTTGTCCAAGATATCAAAATTTTACCTCGCAATCTACGCCTTCTATAACCAAAATTAAAGAAAGCATCTGAGCAAACCTTCAAAACAGTTTTTTGAACGGGGCAATTCAGGGTTAAGTTTCATAGAAAAGTGTTGTTCGGAGTACTTTTAGAGCTCTTAAAAAAGAACATATTTATTTTCTGACAGGTCAATTTGGACTTAAGGGTCAAAAGTGAAAGCCATTTAAAGGTTAAAAAAGATGCAAATTTAAAACTCAAATATCTCGCAAAAGCGCAGGCCAAAATATAATTTCATATAGAAACCCAAAATATAACCAAAAATCGTTTTTTGACACGTTGGTTCTATTCTGTGGGAGATTCAGATTCAGCGGGCAAAATTACATGGAAAAACATAAAGTTGTAAATTTTTTGAATTTCTTTAGGGTGGTCCCGTACACTTTTATCTTGAAAATTAGACATTTTCAAATTAAGATATCTCGAGTTTAAAGAAATATACTGGGATTTTTCAGCGTTTATAGTGCTATATTTCCTCTTTCGAATGCAAACTGGCGCCGTATATTTGGTCTGCGCATTAAAATGGCTGTACGATTGTGAGATAAAATTTTGGTGTCTTGGAAAAAGTTGCTTGGATTGGCAAGCCCAACAACTTTTTAGAAGACGAAAAAATCCCAAAAAATATTCCTGAAAAGTCTGCCTACTGAATTTTGTAATAAATGATATCGAAGAATTTTCATGAATTTCTCCAAAACTTGTTATAATTTTTATGTTTCAATAAAATATTATCATCTTAAAAAATATCTGATAAGGCAGTGCCCATCATGTTAAAGGTAATTAAATTAAGAAATTTTGGAGAAAGGCAATATTTATTTCAGCAAATTGGGCATATCTCTGCTTGTATTGAACCAAAACTGATACTTTTTTATGGAACTTGTTCAGAAAACTATTTTCTACAATGTGATTGAATCTAAAATGTAATGGTATAATGTGGCAGAGGATTGAAGAAATAATTTTCGGAACCTATTGGGTAATAAGAGCTTATTAACTAAATAATCGATGTTTTGTATTGTTTAATGCTCAAATTTTTATCTGGGCAATGTGTTGTTGTATTTTAATGACAAATTGTATAAAGAAAAGTTTTATTTGCGGTCGTATCGGGGTTTTCAGTTTGGATTTTGAGGTAATTTCAAAGAAAGCTAGAAATCTGGTAAATTTGGTTCGATTTTTTTTATTGGAGGTCAAATGTTGGTCAAATCTGGTTGAATCAAGTCCCCGAGGCATATTCATAAGAAATTTGAGTGATATCAACATGAATGGTCCCGCCCGTGTGGATCAATCGGACCGCGCACTGGACTCACAATCCAGAGGCCGCCGGTTCGAATCCCGCGGCGGGCGCTCTAAAATTCTTTGTGTAAATATGGGTATTCGGCGCCGTCGCTCCGTGCCATACTTTCATACACTTAGGAGCCCAGGGCGGCGAAGTCCTTGTAGATAAAAAGGAAGACACTAGTGGTTGGTACTAGCAATGGTGGCCGACAGCTATAAAGTCAACTTCGTTTTTTTTTCGTTCAACATGAATGCACCGATTTTCTGTGACTTTTTTGAACAAATATCTCATAAAATCCAAAAATAATCTTAAAAAAAAAGTTGCTCTAGACCCCCTGACGAAATATTTCGGTAAACCCCGCAAAATGTCGAGAAAGAGCCCTTCTTTCACGGGGCCAAATATCAGACATATCGATTTTTTTTTATCTTTGAGGTCTCGAACAAATACACCGTGAGCACGGTGTCGGTCAACCAAACAGCCAAACAAATACGGGACTAATAAACAACATGAAAGCCTCCCTATATTGGTCGCTCTCAGTGACCAGTGATGATGGGGAGCGTTCTTTTATTACGTAACGCGAAAAATCGGACTTTTAGACCCCCTCCCCCCCCCCCCCTCGTAACAAAATTTCCATACAAATTTTAAAAATTTTGTATGGAGCGTAACACGGCCTCCGACCCCCCCTCCCCCCCTACTGCGTTACGTAATAAAAGAACGCTCCCATGCTTCTATTTTTTTAAGATGATAAGGGGACATTCTCTGTTGCATAGAAATGTGTCGAAAATATTATCCTTGGTTCACAAGCAGAAATATATTTATGTTAGGTAATGTACTTAAAATTTGTTTAAATCGTTGTTTACTTTTTTTGTTTAAGTTAAAACTTTTGGCAGCTTTGATCAGTTGACAATATTTAGAGAAACATGATGTGTAAAATAGCGCCTCCCACTGACATGATTTATAATAAATTAGTTTTTTTTTTCCTGATAAATTCTATGTCGCTCTTACATTAGATTATACAAAAGTGTGGACTAAACCCGGTTTGCTGATTCAGCTGGTTTTGCCTTCCTCACCTTACTGAGGAAAGGCTATAAAATCACTCGAAAAATGAACTTATTAGTTTGACCTCGTAGACCCACCTTCACGTATACATATCGACTCAGAATCATGTTCTGAGCAAATGTCTGTGTGGATCTGTGAAGGTGGGTGGACAAAAAAAATGTCACTCGATTATCTCCAGACTGGATGAACGGATTTTGACCGTATTAGTCTCATTCGATCCGTCTAGGAGTCCCATAGGTCTCTATTTAAAATCAGCAAGTTTAGTTATGTACTTCAAAAGTTATGCTAAAAAAACGATTTTGGCGAATGTCCGGAAGATTGTAAAAAGGGTGGTTTTTGTAAGAAAACCCGTCATGCTATGCATTTTTAGAAAGGTATTAAAAAGACCTTTCCAATGAGCCCAAAACATTGAAGATCTGACAACCCTATCCAAAGTTATTAGCACTTAAGTGTTATTTATCCACTTTTTTGAGGCCGGATCTCATATATTTTGATAAAAACGTTGTCCGGATCTATCATGCGACACATTGTTAGATGGGTAATCAAGAGACCTTTCCAACGAGCCCAAAACATTGAAGATCTGCCAACCCTATCAAAAGTTATGAGCACTTAAGTATTATTTATCCACTTTTTTGAAGCCGGATCTCATATATTTTGATAAAAACGTTGTCCGGATCTATCATGCGACACATTGTTAGATGGGTAATCAAGAGACCTTTCCAACGAGCCCAAAACATTGAAGATCTGCCAACCCTATCAAAAGTTATAAGCACTTAAGTATTATTTATCCACTTTTTTGAAGCCGGATCTCATATATTTTGATAAAAACGTTGTCCGGATCTATCATGCGACACATTGTTTGATGGGTAATCAAAAGGCCTTTCCAACGAGGCCAAAACATTGAAGATCTGACAACCCTATCAAAAGTTATGCGCACTTAAGTGTTAATTATACACTCTTTTCATATATTTTGATGCAATTGTTGTGCATTTCAATGAGTAAGCAAGATTGAAAATCTTGCAACTCTATGAGCATTAACAGTTTCGTAGGAGAAACGAAACAAGTTTCGTAAAATTTGGACTCACTTTGTCCCTAATACAATCAAACGACCACAACTCTGTCGGTGCAAACATTGCACAAATGATTTTGTCTTACTCAAAATAATATTGCACTGTTTTTACTAATATGATTTTTTTCGGATTATTTCGGATTTGTATTTAATTTCTTCATTCCTTTATCGTTTTATTATCATAGATATAAATAATTGTTTATATTTCAATAGATCGATTAATTTGAACACTTTTTGAATCTATGCAGCAAAACCTCGATCCGTGGCAACCACGAATCCCATCAGTTCATCCAGGTTCAACGACGAGTGTCTCCGCAAGTACGGCTTTGTCACTGTGTGGCTTTACTGCACTGAAATCTTCGACTACCTGTCGTTGTCTTCCATGAAAAACGAAGTTGACTTTATAGCTGTCGGCCACCATTGCTAGTACCAACCACTAGTGTCTTCCTTTTATCTACAAGGACTTCGCCGCCCTGGGCTCCTAAGTGTATGAAAGTATGGCACGGAGCGACGGCGCCGAATACCCATATTTACACAAAGAATTTTAGAGCGCCCGCCGTGGGATTCGAACCTGCGACCTCTGGATTGTGAGTCTAGTGCGCGGTCCGATTGATCCACACGGGCGGGTCTTCCATCATCGACGGAATATCTTCTGCGTGCACGGCGGTCTGTCGACGTCGATTCAATATTTGGACCAGCTTTGCTTACGGCCGCAAACATGACGTTCCACGACGGACCGATGTGACCTGTTGTGGAGCAATCCCGAGAACACTCATGGTTTCGCCACTTTCTCCTCTGCGGGTTTGGGCTCTTTCCAGAAAAATCTGTGTCGAAGAGAACAAAAAAAAAATCATAAGCGGAAATGAGTTCAATCAATTCAAAATTTAGTTTTGCGGGGAAAAGTGAAAGAAGAGCATTTTGTTCTGGCGGGCAGTATATTTCTGCTTACCTTTTCAGTTCTTGCAGACTCGAGCGATGCTTCCGGAATCAGTTCCTACTAATTTCCGATTCGATTTATAAACCATTTTTGAACTTTCACGCACGGACTAACACGATTGATTGCAATCGAATCAAAACATTCCAAGCTGCGATTTGCCCGATGACAGCTATCGCAGAAATGTCACAACAACATGACGGTAGGGCTGGAGTTCAAGGCAGCGTTGCCAAATAATATGCGAGCGTTCTTTTATTACGTTACGTAAAATTTTGGACAGTGGGATATTGAGCTCAGAAAATCACGATTTTTGGTTAGGGTGTGGTACTAAAACTTTTGGAAATCGCGTGTTTTGCAGTTTCTTACAAATGCCTTTACAAAGTGTGTACATAGTACATGTATGCGACTGCCAGTGGTGCTTTCCAAGGAGTGTTATTTATACACTGTTTTGAAACCGGGTCTCACATATTTTGATAAAAACAATGCGAACTGTGCGAAATATCGTTATAAATGTTATCAAAAATAAACCTTGCCCATCATCCAGAACGATTGAAGATCTGAAAACTTACCAAATAAATTAATAATGAAGCTTTATTTTTAAACATGTTAAGGAGGAATGATCTCGGGAATGATTCTTTTTGATTGAATGTTTTAACTATATGAATGTGAGGAAGGCACCAACCACCTTAAGGTGGATAAAGTAACGTTTTCTATTAAAGTTTAATTTTTAAACTTTTTTGCACACCTCATCTAACCTTGATGTCTTCTTCACACCTTACCCAAATTGCAGTGCCAATAAAATAAAGGAACGAAGCCAAAACAAAGCCAAAAACAGCCTAATTCGTCAGAACATGAACCCTGCCAACTTGGTACACTCATCCCTCATATTCGGAACAGTTTACAGATCGGCCAATGTTCAATAAATCGTATAAAATCGATAATTGAACATAATGATTTGCTTTTACCCTCATGTGAAAGCTTTTCTTGCGATCTTTCGATTGATGTATAGACCGGCTGTACATTTTTACGATTTATATCAAGTTTTCAAAGAAAAACATTGACCTTTGAAATCCACAAATTCGGAACACTTTTTCCTTACGATGTAAACAAACTTTTTTTTTCTCTCCAGGTGTACATATTTTTTGCAAAATAATGACTTTGCACTCTGAAACCAATAGAACTCATGGTTAGTGATGTTTTATGAATGGTCTGATAACTTTTTTGTGAAAATATCAGTTAAATTCAGGTGTTCCACAATTGTGGGAGACACAATAACATCCCACAATCATGGAACGGGCAATTTGGAGGCAGTATTTGGCTGCTCTGGATAAAATAGTCTTGAAATGCAGTTTTTGTTTGAAAAGTATTACTTTTACTGGTGAAATAGCAAGAGAATGTCCAAATAAAGGCCTTAAAAATAGCAGGGTCGGCAGAAAAGTTGCATTTTGCATTCTATTGACAAATTACCACAAAAGTGTTCCGAATTTGTGGGTGTTCCGAATATGTGGGATGACTGTACAACCAGTTTTTAATATGCAAGTGACAGCGTTATCATTATATTTTACTACCTTCACCTTAACCTGCGACGACGACGACGACGTCGAAAACGACACTCGAATACTGCCCTTAACTTTAAGGAGAAGCACCCGCGGGAGGAGGCGGCTGCTGGCAAAGTTAGTGACCAGTCAGTGACTAACGCTGCTTCTCCGTTTTGGTGGAACGGACGAACCTCAACGCGCAGCAAGACGACGACGACGTTGATGGACGTGGACGTGTCCAAGAACTGACCATGCTCGGTGCGAGTGCGTTGCCTTCTCCTCCAGAAGGGGAGTCTCTGCTGAATCATGCAGTTCTTGGACGTTGTACGAAAATTTGCGCCACAAAAATCACAATTTTCCAGAGAACGCTACTCCTCAGTGACCTCCCAAGCCCTCGCGAGCGCCACGGCGGACATTGCCACTCTTGAGCTGGACGTGGCCCCAAACAGGTGTTTTGTTTCCTTCCTGGATGAAGACGGTCTCTTCACTCCCGATGCACATTAATGCGACGACCGACGACGATGACGTTCTGAGTAAAGTGAACTTTTTTTATCACCGCTGTTCTATCGGAGTTTTAGCACTATAAAAAACACAAAAACATGACACTCCTCGGCGAGCGTGTTGTGGCGGAGTGACAGCTGACCCGGAGGTGGTGACCGCGATGCGATGGCGACGTTGACGCGAAAGTTGCCGATGGGGGCTCGTCGCTTGTTCGAGAGCGGGTTGTTGTTGTATTTGAAGGGTAGAATTGGGTACTAAAGCCCTATGTAATTTTTTATGTACAACGGTAAAAAACACGATTAAAAACCATTTCTGATCACTTTTTTTCATTTTAACGCAAAAAAAATTTTTGTCAAGACAACATTTTTTCGATGGATCAACTATGGTCCCCTTGGAAAGAGCTGTCAAGTAGGAGCTTTTCTGTCAAGAAGGACCGCGGGGTTAATTTTTCAAAATTGATTCAAAAATCCATTTTTAACTCTTTGTGGTCGTGCAATGGGTCATTGTACTCAGAAAAATAAGCTTTATCGCTGTAAACAATAATATCAGCAATCTAAGCTTCATTTCAGGACCCAATTGTTGCAATAGTGAGCTTTCTGATTTTGGTTTGATGCTCTTACCTTGGAATGCTAACTTAAATTTCGTTCTTAAATGAACAACATGACCTCTTGACCTGCAACTGCTATAATCATTGCTCTGCTCCACTTGTCTCGACCCGGTACTTCAAGGTCTAAAAAAGTCTGGGTGTCAGTTTCACGTGTGAAGTCCGACATCGGAACACGACACCCAAAAGCTCCACCCCCTTGGCCGCTGGCCCGAAAGGTGTGAAAAGTGTGAGTTTGTCCTGTCTTTTCCTCTTAGTTTTTCTTAGTTTTTTTTTCGACACTAACCTGCCAAGGTGCCTCCACCAAAGGTGCGACGGTTGTCT
This sequence comes from Culex pipiens pallens, assembly GCF_016801865.2. NCBI lineage: Eukaryota > Metazoa > Arthropoda > Insecta > Diptera > Culicidae > Culex > Culex pipiens. The sequence goes on from NC_068939.1 coordinate 76,280,439, forward strand.
TGTAGTGTCTTGCGCTCATATCTTGACTGGCTGCCATGTCCATAAAAGGAAGATAAGTGGCCTAGGCCTGGTGTACAGCGACTGGCTTAAGCTAGCCGCACGCTGAGCTGTCTGGGCAAGCTGCAAGAGTGCTGCACTTTTGGAGCTTTTGCAAGAGTGCAGGCGCCGCGCCCCCTCGGGACAAAACAAGATAAAATTGTGTCACTCTTTTGGCGACAACAACGCTAGTCAGAGTCACCAGGGGTAGGGGGGAAAGAGTATGTTTTACTACAGGCAAAACAGGTGTATCGCTTGATATTGGACATGTTTTGGACGGGGTGTCTGGCACTGCACTTGCTGGGGCTGGACTGGGAAGGAACACTCCGAAACCTGGTGAGAAGAACGATAAGAAGTGGCTGCCATTGTCTGATGGCTATCGGTTCTTTTTTTTTTATTTATTCGACTTGTCATGTTTAGTTTACGGTTGGTTCACCAAAGTTGTAACAATGTTGAAGATTTTAAGAAGCATTAGATTGTGCTTCCTAATAAAATTTGGCAATATTAGTTTAAAACTTTTTTTATTTCTTTATCAAACAATGTTAAACTTTTGAAATCAAGAAATCAACAAAAAAAAAACAGTTTTTAAAGGAATTAAAAAAATCCATCATGATCATGATGAATTAACAAATTTCAAACCTCAATTTAATCTTTTTGAACGACAATTTAACCTTAAGAGCAATTCATGAAATTTCAAATTCTGTATTTAATGATTTGACAAAAACTTTCCATAGGCATTCCGTATGATCGAAGAAGCCATTTTAAATCACTGATTTGCCCTTACAGGTCTCCATAGAGCAACTCTCTACGAAATCGGCCGATTTCGACCATTTTTTTTTTGTATTTTTTGATTCAACTCAAACTTTGTGGGGGCCTTCCCTATGGCCAAATAAGCTATCTTGCGTCATTGGTTCACCCATACAAGTCTCCATACAATTTTGGCTGCTTTCCATACAAAAATGGTATGTAAATATTCAAACAGCTGTAACTTTTGAGTGAATTTTCTGATCAATTTGGTGTATTCGGCAAAGTTGTAGGTATTGTTGAGGACTTTTGAGAAAAAATTGGAACACGGAAAAAAAATTGCAGGTATTTTAATCAACTTTTTTTTTCACTAAAACTCAATTTCCCAAAATACGTATTTTTTGATTTTCGGGATTTTTTGATATGTTTAAGGGGACAAAAATCCGCAACTTTTGAGCCATAGAGAAACACGGTCAAACAATCTGCCGCCGAGTTATGAATATTTGAAAAAATAGTGATTTTTGGAAAAAAATCGAAGTTTTAAGCAAAAACAAGTTTGACATCACTTTTTAATGCAAAATTGAATTTGCAATCGAAAAGTACCTTACAGATTTTTTGATAAAGGGCTCCGTTTTCAAGATATAGCCACCGAAAGTTTGATTTTAGCGAAATAATTGCAGTTTTTCAATTTTTAAAAATAGTGACCATGAGTGACCATTTCTAAAAATATTTTTTTAAAGTTCAGAAAATTTGCTATAAAATTGTCTAAGAGACATTGAAGATTGGACCTCGGGTTGCTGAGATAGAGCCGCTTTAAGAAAAAGAAACACGAAAATTGAAGTTTTCTAAATCTCACCAAAGCAACCCCATTATTTTATAATGACGATATCTCAGCAACTAATGGTCCAATTTTCAATGTTAAAACATGAAACATTTGTAAAATTTTCCGATCCTTTCGAAAAAAAATATTTTGAATATTTTGAAATTAAGACTAGAATTTTAAATGGGCGTAATATTGAATGTTTGGTCCTTTTAAAATGTTAGTCTTAGTTTAAAAAATTTCAAAATATTTTTTTCGAAAATATCGGAAAATTTTACGAATGTTTTATGCATTAACAATGAAAATCGGGCCATTAGTTGCTGAGATATCGTCAATAGAAAATGGTGGAATGCTTTGGTGAGATTCAGAAAACTCCAATTTTCGTGTTTCTTTTTCTTAAAGCGGCTCTATCTCAGCAACCCGAGGTCCAATCTTCAATGTCTCTCGAAAAATTTTATAGCAAATTTTTTGAACTTTGAAAAAACATATTTTTTGGAAATGGTCACTCATTGTCACTTTTTTTAAAATTGAAAAACTGCAAATATTTTGCTAAAATCAAACTTTCGGTGGAAAAACGAAACTAAACTATTGGCACTACGCCCCCCGGGGCATGGCCTTCCTCTAACGTGGGATTTCTGCTCCAGCGCCTCTGACGAGACAGGAGAAACCGGGACCGACGTTTTACTTCACCATCCGATAGAAGCTCAGTGGATAAGGCGGGAATCGAACCCGCGTCTCATAGCATCATCGGGATCGGCAGCCGAAGCCGCTACCCCTGCGCCACGAGACCCACCTTTCGGTGGAAATATCTTGAAAACGGAGTCCTTTTTCGACTTTTCGATTGCAAATTCAATTTTGCATTAAAAAATAATGTCAAACTTGTTTTTGCATGAAACTTCGATTTTTTTCCAAAATCACTATTTTTTCAAATGTTTATTACTCGGCGGCAGTTTTTTTGACCATGTTTTTCTATGGCTCAAAAGTTGCGGATTTTTGTCCCCTAAAACATATCAAAAAATCTCAAAAATAAAAAAAAATACGAATTTTAGGAAATTGAGTTTTAGTGAAAAAAAGGTGGTAAAAAAATCTGCAATTGTTTTCCGTGAACTTTTTTTTTCTCAAAAATGATCAGAAAATTCAGTCAAAAGTTACAGTTGGTTGAATATTTACATACCATTTTTGTATGGACAGCAGCCAAAATTGTATGGAGACTTGTATGGATGAACCAATCACACAAAATAGTTTATTTGGTCATAAGGAAGGCCCCCACAAAGTTTGAGCCAAATCAAAAAATACAAATAAAATCCATTTCCGGTTGTCAAGGCTTTTCGGAAAAAATGAATTCTGAAAATAATTATTAATTTTTTTTTAAATTAACTTAATCTTACTTAAAGTTGAATTCCTCAAATCCGTATTTTTAGACTTTTGATTATTTTTTTATGATTAAAACTCTTTGAGAAAAAAAAACAACTGTTGGAATTATATGAACCTTAGACAAAAAAAAATCAAATTAGGGTTTAAATAATTAATACAGTCATCCCACATATTCGGAACACCCACAAATTCGGAACACTTTTATGATAACTTGTCAATAGCATGCCAAAAGTAGCTTTTCTGTCGACCTTACTATTTTTAGAACCTTCATTTGGACATTATCTTTCTATTTCACTAGTAAAAGTAGTACTTTTTAAACAAAAACTTCATTTCAAGTCTATTTTGTCCAGAGCTGCAAAACACTGCCTCCAAATGGCCTGTTTCATAATTGTGGGATGTTATTGTGCCTCCCACAATTGTGGAACGCCTGAATTTAACTGATATTTTCACAAAAAAAGTTATCAAACCATGTATAAAACATCATTAAGCTTGAGTTTCATTGGTTTCAGTGTGTGAAGTCATTATTTGGTAATAAATATGTACTCCTGGATAGATCCAAAGTTTGTTTACATTCGTAAGAAAAAAGTGTTCCGAATTTGTGGATTTCAAGGGTCAAAGTAATTCTTCAAAAACTTCATATAAAAAAAATAATTTGCAGATGTTCGATACAGCATTCGAAAGATCGCAAGAAAAGCTTTCAAATGAAGGTAGAAGCTAATCATTAAGTTCAATTATCGATTTGCTATGATTTTTTAAACATTGGCCGATCTGGAAACCGTTCCGAATATGTGGGATGACTGTAATCAATTTTGCTATCTAAAAGTACTTCACTGTGTTTTTTTGAAAGAGTTCGTCTTTTCGAAGTAAAGCCACCTTTAGTTCGATTTTGAGAAAAAATGGTCGCCTAAAACTGAAAACATTATTTTTTTCAAAAAGAAGAAACATTGAAGATTGGTCTATTCGTTCCTGGGATACAGCCCTTCAAATAAGAAAAAACAACAAAAAATGATGTTTTTTAAGTGTCTCCCAAATAGTTCTCAATTTCCAAATCCAAAAATATAAAAATTGAAATTACAAGCCTAGGTTTCAACATTTCGATGATTTTTTTTAAATGCATTTTACACGCGTCTAGTTGATTTCCAATCATTAGTTTTCAAAATATCGAGGTATTAAAACACTTTTCGTGGGACATTGGTATTTCATGAAAATTTAAAAAGTCTTCAAATGAGTTCAACCATGCCAAATATAATTATAAACGCAGGAAAATGCATTTTAATTTGTTTTGGTTGATTAAACTTTTATTTTCATTAAAATTTTGAAGTTTTTTGCTCCCTGATTTTTCGGACCGACTGTGAGGGGGCGACATAAACCTTGAAACATATTTACAACGGCCTAATTAAAATAAAATATGGGTTTGAAAAGGGGCCATGCATAAACCACGTGGACAAATTAGACCCCTCTCCCTTGTTTTTTTTTTTTTTGTATGGAAATTGTCCACGATGGGAGGGGTGGGGGAGGATTGAGATTATCAAAAAAAAAAGTGTTCACGTGGTTTATGGATGGTCCCAAACTTGGAAAACTTTGGTGTTCAAATATTGGCATAAGTGCTATTTAGAATTTTTCAATGTAAATTTAGCAGAAAATTGCAATAGACCCTCAACGAATTATGTCAAGTCAACTCTCAAAATATCAGAAAATAGCATCTCTTTTAATTGCCAATTTTTTTCCTTAAGTTCTTGGAAAAGTACACAGTTTAACATTTTTGACATTAATTTATAAGCATTAAAATAATTGAAATAACATTTTCAGTTTTCAAAAACAAATGTTATACTCTAATTTATTAGAAATTCAATTTGTGAAATTCAAATTCAATGCATTCAATTTAATGTTAAAAAAATCATTAAATATTACATCTTGGAATCATCTTATGTCTCACAAAAGAGTGTAATTTAATTTTATTTAGATTACTTGTTTATATGAGCAATTCCACTGTTCAAACAAAAATGTAGGTAAAATTATACCATAGAAATGGTAATGTTAAACCAAAAATTTGTACACAAAGTTATATTATTTTCTACTGTGTACTTTCATGTAATCTTGTTGAGCAATTCTCTACCAATTCGATTTTTTTTTAAATTTTATTTTTTCGTATTTTTTAATCCGGCTGAAATTTGTTCGGTGCTTTCGGTATGCCCAAAGAAGCCATTTTGCATCATTAGTGTGTTCATATAATTTTCCATACAAATTTGGCAGCTGTCCATACAAAAACGATGCATGAAAATTCAAAAATCTGTATCTATTGAAGGAATTTTTTGATCGATTTGGTGTCTTGGGCAAAGTTGTAGGTATTGGATACGGACTACACTGGGAAAAATGATACACCGTAAATTTTTTTTTGGTGATTTTTTATTTAACTGTGACAAAAAAAATAATTAATTAACCTTAATTTGAAAAATTACACTATTTTTTTATGTTTTAGAGGACATCAAATGCCAGCTTTTCAGAAATTTCCAGGTTGTGCAAAAAATCTTTGACCGAGTTATGAATTTTTTAACCAATACTGATTTTTTCAAAAAATCGAAATAAATTGTTTAACTTCATTTTTCGATGTAGAATCAAATTTGCAATCAAAAAGCACTTTAGTGAAATTTTGATAAAGTGCACCGTTTTCAAGTTAATGCCATTTTCAGGTAACTTTTTTGATAAAAGTAACAGTTTTTCATTTTTTTTGCACATGTTTGCCCACTTTGAAAAAAATATCCAAGCCAAATATATTGTTTAGTATGGTTCGCTGTTTTGTTATCAGTCCTCATAGTTAAAATGGTGTAAATTAGCAAGGTTTATTACATTGCATGAAAACCTAGAAGTAATAATATCATGATTTCTCCTGCTGGGAATATGATAAGCTCGTAGGATAGTTTCCATAATGAAATTTGTTTTAATGATTAAACAATTTAGGGACCCAAAATAATCCGATAATCCTTTTGCTATCTTTTCACACCTTGTTTCCCTTAAAAAAGAAAGACAAATGTACCCCTACCGCAACTCGTCATCACACGGTCGGTGGTGAAGGTGCATCCGAAAGCATTTAATATTTCATTAAGTGACACCAGCAGCAAAAGACCTGCGCCCGTTTTTTTGTCTCTTTATTAAAGTGAGATCTTCCTTTCAGTGGAGGGAAACAACACAAAGAGATATTAATACCGTCATTGTGGCTCAAAACAATAAAACTAAATTATAAATGAAGGGCAAGGTGTGCAGTGGCGCACACACACATACACACGCTCGAGACATCAGACCATTTTATGTGACGTTTCAGATAATTTGTTCGGTTTCAGTTTAATTTAACTTTTTTTTTGCTTTTGTCGAAAAATGAAGACAAAACGAGAGAAAATTTATGACAAGCCAGATCGCGATAAGTCAAAGTGATGCGCGAGGTTTCAACGGATAAGCGACAAACTAAAGAGAGTGGAAAGAAGAAGAAGAACATAAACAGCAAATGCATTTGACGTAAAAGACAGAAGACTTTCCGATCTGATAAAAAAGTCAAACACACAACCAGGAAGAGAAAGATCGTCAACGGAAACATAATTAGAATTGATATGTTTTTGATAGCCCACCTCCGGGGGTCACCACCGGCTTCCCGGTTATCTAGGTCGGGTCGTGGTTTCCATCAGCGTTTTTCGGTTTGTTGGCGGTGAATGTGTCTTTGTCGGATGGAGAAGCAAACTGAACGCCGAAATTATTTGGCCATCAACGGTGATAGCGATCAACACAGAAATGGAGCCGTCTTTTGAGGTCGATTTAATCCCGCTTTGGGACGTTCATTGTTAGGCAATAAGTTTATTAATGGAGATCGCTTTTTCCATTTTTATCAGTGAACTGAACCTTTTTAATAATAATTAAGATGATGATTATTTTTCTTTGCTAAAATATTAAAAGAAGATTTTATAACTAAAATTGAAAACTTGATTCCAAGCTGATTTTTTTATATCATTTAAAACAAAATAGTGATAAGTTCTACTAGTATTTTGCTGATGTTCTAAAAACATTTCTTGAAACAAAAAATAAAATGATGCTGTTTTAAGTTGATTGCAATTACAGTTGCTTAGGGTTCAAAAAGAATTCAAACTTCCACAAAAGTAAATTTTTTTTCCTCATTTTTAAGCATAACATGCATTTGAAAGAAAGGTTATCTATTTCCTAGTATGTTAAAAGTTCCGCGAATTGACTCAACGAATTTTTAGATTTTATGTTCGCCAGACAATTATTGTGGAGGACTTTCCTAAACCAAATAAGATTTTAAGGGATCAGGATCACCATTGGTTTATTCATTAGGGTGATTAACATTTGCATTTTCGTATTGCATTGCAGCGGTGTACTAAATGGTTGAACTGAGCCTTAGCGCAGGAATAAGAAGATCAATCTTCAATGTTTCATATCATGTCAAGCATTCCTAATTTTCCCAATATCAATATTTCTATTTCTTGATTTTTTTTTAACTTATTCAAGAAAAATCATGCCGAACACGTTAAAAATGCTAATAACGCTTTTTGAACCAAGATTTCTTGAAAAATGTATTATTTTTTGTCATTTAAAACACTTTATGCTGGAAAGCAACCCTGCAAAACACATTTTTAAATGCTTAAATAATTTTCTACATTTTTCTTTTTTTGACTTTGTTGATCGGTTATGTTGGTTGCTCTGGAACTCCCTTCTAAAAGCTGTAGAAGCCCGGGCAGACGGTAATAACAAAATTCATGCCATTTCAATAACAAACACTGTTGAAATAACAGAAGTTTTTATGGAATCTTCTTGATAAATCCATCTTTGCATCAGGGTATAATTACACTTTATGATATCATAACAAAATTTGTTATTGGTCTGATTTTGGTTGAAAGTCAATACAACTTTGGAATAACATTTTTTATTATGGAAGAATACCTCCAATTGTGTTAAAATAACAAAAAATAATAACAAAGGATTGTTAGAAGAATAACTCAAAATGTTATTAGTCTTAGTCTGTTATTACAATAACAATCCAATAACAAAAATAATCATAACGACGAATAACAATTCTTGTTATGAATAACATAAAATGTTATTGGCCTAGTATTTTCGAATATAAAAAAAATATATTTCCAAGTTATTTCCGTCTGATCGGGAGGTATTGTCGGCCATATTTATTTTAGAAAACATTGCATCAATTAAAACATGATTTTCAACCAATTGTGCCTAGAAGTATTTTAACAAATCGTGATTAATTTGGCATTACAATTTACTACTTCGGAGCCCTAAATCTAGAACCATCCTTCTCAGTCACTGATATTTTATTCAAATAAAAAAAATTCTGAGTTTCAAAATCAAGCCCAACTTTTGAAAATGTCTAGATTATAAAATTTCGACATGATTTTTATTGAAAAGAGCAGATTTTTTTTTCAAATGTTTAATTTTCAGTATTGAAAATCTGATGAAATATCGAGAGATGGAAAATGATAAATAAATAACATTGAGAAAACCTCACGTTTCACAAAATTTTAACTTTGAGAGGCTGTATCTTAGCAACTAGTTGTTAACAAAGTCAAAAAACTAAAATGATTGATTTATTTTTAAGCTTCTCAAAAGTAATTATAAAATTCTACCTTAAAAAGCCTTGAACTTGAATAACCACACAAAAAATATATTTTCAATTGCGGATTTGATTCTAGAGCTTTAAATGAATTCTGAAATTTTGTTTTTTTTTCGGAAAACACAATTTGTTCCCCTATATCTTTTCGAAAATTTATGGTACGTTTTTAGAAAATTCAACTTTTTGTTATAAATAAAATGTCGTTTAAAAAAAATCGGAAATTTTTCTGAGTATTTAGGCCACCGCAATTTTTTTTCCCAAAAATATCAGGGGGTGTAAAAATTGCTATAATTTACTTTTTTTTGAAAAGCAACTCAGGCCGATGCAAATATTTTTCAAAGTTTATGTCTTTGTTGTTATATTTTGAAATCAATGTTGTTTTGGCTTTCAACCAATATCAGACCAATAACAAATTTTGACCAGCTCGCCAGATTGTACGGAGCCTTTATGGATAGAACTAATGAGCAATTCTCTACCAAAATCGGAAATGGATTTTATTTGTATTTTTTTAATTTGGCTCAAACTTTGTGGGGGCCTTCCCTATGACCAAATAAGCTATTTTGTGTCATTGGTTCACCAATACAAGTCTCCATACAATTTTGGCTGCTGTCCATACAAAAACTTTTGAGTGAATTTTCTGATCAATTTGGTGTCTTGGGCAAAGTTGTAGGTGTTGTTGAGGACTTTTGAGAAAAAATAGGTACACGGAAAAAAAATTGCAGATTTTTTTATCAACTTTTTTTTCACCAAAACTCAATTTCCCAAAATACGTATTTTTTAATTTTCGGGTTTTTTTGATATGTTTTAGGGGACAAAAATCCGCAACTTTTGAGCCATAGAGAAACATGGTCAAAAAATCTGCCGCCGAGTTATGATTTTTGGAAAAAATCAAAGTTTCATGCAAAAACAAGTTTGACATTATTTTTTAATGCAAAATTTGCATTTGCAATCGAAAAGTACTTTACAGATTTTTTGATAAAAGGCTCCGTTTTAAAGATAAAGCCACCGAAAGTTTGATTTTAGCGAAATATTTGCAGTTTTTCAATTTTTAAAAATAGTGACGAAGAGTGACCATTTCTAAAAATTTTTTTTTTTGAAGAGTTCAGAAAATTTGCTATAAAATTGTCTAAGAGACATTGAAGATTGGACCTCGGGTTGCTGAGATAGAGCCGCTTTAAGAAAAAGAAGCACAAAAATTGAAGTTTTCTAAGTCTCATCAAAACAACCCATCATTTTCTAGTGACCATATCTCAGCAACTAATGGTCCGATTTTGAAATATTCGTAAAATTTTGCGATCTTTTCGAAAAAAAATATTTGGAAAATTTTTAAATCAAGACTAGCATTTAAAATGGGCGTAATTTTCAATGTTTGGCCCTTTTAAAATGTTAGTCTTGATTTAAAAGTTTTCAAAATATTTTTTTCGAAAAGATCGGAAAATTTTACGAATGTTTCATGTATTAACATTGAAAATATGACCATTAGTTGCTGAGATATCGTCATTAGAAAATGGTGGGTTATTTTGGTGAGACTTAAAAAACTCAAGTTACAGCTGTTTGAATATTTACATACCATTTTTGTATGGACAGCAGCCAAAATTATATGGAGACTTGTATGGGTGAACCAATGACGCAAAATAGCTTATTTGGTCATAGTGAAGGCCCCCACAAAGTTTAAGTCAAATAAAAAAATACAAAAAAAATTAAAAATGGTCGAAATCGGCCGATTTCGTAGAGAGTTGCTCTAATGATGTTGTATCCAAAAAAGAGGGAAAACTCGCAAAATGTTTAAAATTTCAGAAAAATATTTGATTTAATTTGGTTTTATAGGACAATAATCCAGATAAAATAAGTTATTTTGAAGTACATAACAGAGTTTTGGAGTTCCATTCAGCTGTGTTTTGCATCATAGTCTAGTACCCGAGCAGACGGAAATAACTTGAGAATTACATTTTTTGTTATTTGAAAATACTAGTCCAATTACATTATATGTTATTTATAACAAGATTTGTTATTCGTCGTTATGATTTTTTTGTTATTGGATTGTTATTGTAATAACAGACTTATAACATGTTTAGTTATTCTTCGAACAAATCTTTGTTATTATTTTTTGTTATTTTAACAACTAATCCGATCATCCCAATAACATTTGGAGATATTCTTCCATAACAAGAAATGTTATTACAAAGTTGTTTTGAATTTCAACCAACATCAGACCAATAACAAATTTTGTTATGATAACATAAACTGTTATTATACCTTTATGCAAAAATGGATTTTTCAAGAAGATTCCATAACAATTTATGTTATTTTAACAGTATTTGTTATTGAAATTGCATGAATTTTGTTATTACCGTCTGCCCAGAATAACAAATTAAAAAAAAGAACATCATGAGGGTTTTTCTTTTAAAATATTTTTTAATAAAAAAAAACTAGCACTTTTTAATAAATTCAACCTCAATGTACAACTAATACCTTGGAAATGATGCATTTAATTATTTTAAATTGAATACAGTCCAGATTCGATAACCCGATGGCGTCCAAAATGGAAGTGAGATGCTTTAGATACAATTTTTTGAATTTAAACTATTTGGTATGACCAACCTTTAAAATTGTATGGAAAAACTTATGATGCACAATAGGTTCTTTCGACAGAGGAAATATGATTACAAACAAAATAAGTGGAAAAAGCAATTCAAATTAAGAGCGAGTTTTTCACCGATGTGAAACAGGTCGTATCGAGGTGCTCCGATTTGGATGAAACTTTCAGGGTTTGTTTGTCTATACATGAGATGAGCTCATGTTAAATATGAGCCCTCTACAACAAAGGGAATTGGGGTAAAACGGGCTTTGAAGTTCGAGGTCAAAAAAACAATAAAAATCTTAAAAATGCTCGCATTTCCGTAGAACTTATTCAATTCCAACTCTCTTAGATGCATTCGAAAGGTCTTTTGAAGCCCTTCAAAATGTGCTATAGACATCCAGGATTGGTTTGATTTTTTCTCATAGCTTTTGCAAATTACTGTTAAAAAATGATTTTTTTAAAACCCTAATATCTTTTTCCAACAGCCTCCAATACCCATACTCCCATAGGTCAAAAGATTGGTAATTTCATGGACTATAAGCCTACGGTATTATCTTTTTGGCCAATCGCAGTTTTTCTCATAGTTTTACGATTTTTCTAGAACAAACATTTTACAACGTTAGTTTTTGCCCTGTAGGCTAAGAAGACGGCACTTTTTAGTCTCAATTTTGTCATATTCGGAATCCTCAGAAAATTTTACATTAGATTGAGGTGTTGGAATTTTGAATTTGATTGGAAAAAATGCCATTTAGAATTAATTAAAATATTATTTAGAATTTTTTCGGATTAGGGGTAAAACAAGTTTTCGCCTACTTGATACAGCATTTGACGTATTGATCTTAGGGTAAATAAGTTCTATTTCTATTTTCAAAAATGTTTTATTTAATTATTTTTTAAATCAAAATTACAACTCCAATACTTCTAACTTACGTGAAATTGACCGAGGATTCCGAAAATGACAAAATTGAGACCAAAAAGTGCCGTGCCAAGAGCCTACAGGGCAAAAACTAACGTTGTAAAATCGTTATTATGAAAAAAAAAAATTCCACCCAAAGTAATGATTGGACATGGTTCCTGGGACCATTCTGCACCTCTGGGCCGAGTTTCAAAATATTTGCCGGCAGAAATTTCGAATACGGTCGGTTTTAGTGTTTCGAGTAGAAATTAGGGAGAAATCACATGTAAAATGCGTAGGAAATGAGCAAAGTTTCAATGTTTCAACTCCAAAACATTAGTGGTCATGGTTTTACATTGTATTAACATGTAGCAGAATGATATAAAAACGATTTACAGCACTGACTTAGCCGGATTAAGCCTAAGTCAAGTGACTTAGGTATATAATTTACAAGTTTATACCTTAATATTAAAAAAAAATCTTACATCAAGGAATTTTAAGTCAAGGAAAACTAGATTGCACAAAAATTACTTAAAATGAAGTGACTTTGAGCCTAGGGGTGACATTGTACCAATAAACGCATAAAGATCGCTTTGATAAGCTTGAATTTTATGTTAATTTATTTATTTGTAGATGGATTAATTTGATCTATTTATGTTCTCACAAAGAAATTAGATGATATTGCTACGCAAATCTGCTTGTTCTGATTTAAAATTAATTTAATTAAAATAAATTTAAAGTCTTCTGGAATCCTCCTAATTTGAAAATAATGCTCACATCTTTCAGTTCCGAATCAATACCTACTGAAATCAAATAAAACAATCAAAATAATAGGGAAACAAATTTTTGTTACGTGGCAAGTTTGTGACATGGCAGTTACAATAAAATTGTCTTTTTTGTTTTAAATCATTCACAAATTTCAACCTTGCGAATGAAATCCGGAGAGTACTCCAGCCACTAGCGTGCCCAGCTCTTTGAGGAAGGTGGGGCAATAATATGCACGTTTTGAAAAATACGTCATTTGTGGATACCCCCTGACCAAATTTAGAACAAATTTCTGTGGATGGTGGGGCAGTTGCCCCATGTTGCCCCACCCTGTGCACGCTAGTGACTCCAGCTATCATTTAGCTCATATATTTTTGTTGTCCTGTGTAATGATTATACTTAGCAAAACTTTAATGACACAGGATTAATATTTCAAACCAACCAATTATTTTCCAACATTGCAGTTATCGTTATAAAATAAAATAACATTTCATAATTAATTAAAATAATGTTGATACACTCATAGTTAGGATTCAATAAAACATAATATTAATAATCAAGAACGTTCACTAATAATGTATTCATCAAAACAAATCCTACTTCTGCCCAATGTGAAAACACAATAAATCTTTTAACAAGCTTGGCATATCTTATGAAAACATGAAAATAGTACAGTTAAATATCAAATCAAATCAAATTGTTCGCTTTACAACATTACCAGCCAAACTGGGGTGAGAGGCAACCACGATCAACACTCTAACACCGAAACCGGTATAGTCAAGTATGTACAGGCGATGTAAGTTTTCAATGTGACTTGTGTCCTAAACCCTTGGCGGGGTCAAACGGTAAGGCTTACGAAACTAAAGCTTTATCTAATTTTTTTTGGAAATTAAATATGTCTTTATTGAACATTCTTATAATAATTACATTTCTTTTACATGCTAAGTGGTATGGCCTAATGCTCTTCATCTTTGTTGTATTTTTCGTTTTATTATTAACTGATCACATTTATTTTATTTATTTCAAATTGTTTTACATTATTGCACTGAATCGAATACATTTGGGTAAAAAAGAAAAAAAATCACTTTAACAACTAATCCTAACTTAAAACTAAAAAAATAAATTCATTGAAATATTCAAAATCACTAGAACGAGTAAACTACGAACTGTATTTTAAGATGAATGCTCCAAGAGTTCTTACTTGTTCCTGGCGAGTTTTGCACCCACGCAGTGTTGTTGTCATCTCGATGAAAATGTTCAGAAGTTCTTGTGGTGAAAACAGGTCACTACTGCCTTCACCCGTTGATGCTGGTTGGTTTTCCCTCGGTTGCTGACTGAAGCCAGGAGGTGTTGTATTCTCTGCAACTCTTTGCCGCTGATTTAACGGCAATGGCTGCAGATTTGGAACCACTCGAAAAGATCCTGCTCCTGGCGACGCCAAAGCAGGAAAATCCACGTCCGTGTATGCTGGTGGTGTTTTGCGACGATTTGGTTGGTGCCTCGTCGTCGCTTGCTGCCGAATTTTTACAAACTCAGCTCGTTTTGGGCAGCTTCGATTCTTGGTAGAATGGTCGCCGCCGCAATTGAAGCATTTCGCTTCGATGTTCTCGTTGATTGTTTCGCATGCTTGAGTTTTGTGCTCACCTCCGCAGGTTGCACAACGACTCTTGATGAAACAGTTCCTTCCACCATGTCCAAACTGCAAGCAGTTCGAACATTGTGTCACGTCACGGTGCACTGGACGATAACGTTCCCAAGTCACGATGATGTTGAAAATTGCCCGAACTGCTTTCAGCTCAGACGGCGTTGTCGATCCTTTCTCGAGATGAACCAGGTACAGTTGATCACGATACTTGATGTCCTTGTTGTGTCTCGTCATCTTGAAGACTTCGATCACGTTCAACTTAAGAGTTTTGAGCTCTTCTTTCAGCACACTCACATCCATGTCGTACAGGCCTCGGAGGACCTGTTTCATGGGGCGTTTACCTGGATCGTCATGGCTGTAGTATTCAATCTTTGTGTTGTTCAGGAAATCCCGAACGTAGTTGTAATCCTTTCTGGTAGGTAGCAGAATTTTGAGTCCATCAGCACACAAGCGAATGGAAGCTCGTAAAGCACCAGATTTGATAAACCCGGTCAGCCACTTTCGCACCGAATCCGATGACGATGTTTTCACAAAAATGGGTGGCAACTTTTCCCGTCGTTCAAATTCTTCCTTCTCGCTCACGTCCACAGGGAGGGTAGCGAACTGGTTTCCAGACGGATTTTGAGCGTCCTTGCTCAAACTGCCTGGCTTTGCAGGTAGCGCTTCAGCATTCTTTAGCTTCTTCAAATCTGCCGATCCTGCTGGTGAGGACCGCCTCTTTTTCTTGCCCTGAGGCATTTTTGCACTTTTTAAGCACTTTTCAGGAGCTAAAATCCAGGAGTACCTCACTGAATGATGGTCCACAAAGGAATCTAAAGCTTTATCTATTTTTTTAGTGTTTCTTAGTTATTGAACTTTTTATGCCAGAGGACAACATAATCTTAGAACAATATTTGCAACGATTATACTTTGCAATTCAAGCTTATCGAGCTTGTTGTTAAGCTATATGGCTATTATAAAATCGTTAAATTTGGTACAATGTCATTTTAAGTTATTTTTGTGCAATCTAGTTTTCATTGACTTAAAATTCCTTGATGTAGGAGTTTTTTTTAAATATATTAAGGTATAAACTTGTAAATTATATACCTAAGTCACTTGACTTAGGCTTAATCCGGCTAAGTCAGTGCTGTAAATCGTTTTTATATCATTCTGCTACATGTTAATACAATGTAAAACCATGACCACTAATGTTTTGGAGTTAAAACATTGAAACTTTGCTCATTTCCTACGCATTTTACATGTGATTTCTCCTTAATTTCTACTCGAAACACTAAAACTGACCGTATTCGAAATTTCTGCCGGCAAATATTTTGAAACTCGGCCCAGAGGTGCAGAATGGTCCCAGGAACCATGTCCAATCATTGGTTTGGGTGGAAATTTTTTTTTCATAATAACGGTCTGTGGGGGACCCGTGAAAATGTTTCTTCTAGAAAAATCGTAAAACTATGAGAAAAACTGCGATTGGCCAAAAAGTTAATACCATAAGCTTATAGTTCATGAAATTACCTATCTTTTGACCTATGGGAGTATGGGTGTTGGAGGCTGTTGCAAAAAGATATTATGGTTTTAAAAAAATCAAATTTTAACAGCAATTTGCAAAAGCTATGAGAAAAAGTTAAACCAATCCTGGATGTCTATAGCACATTTTGAAGGGCTTTGAAAGACCATTCGAATGCATCTAAGAGAGTTGGAATTGATCAAGTTTTACGTAAATGCGAGCAATTTTAAGATTTTTCATGTTTTTTGGACCTAAAATTTCAATGCCCGTTTTACCCCACTTCCCTTTGTCGTAGAGGGCTCATATTTGGCATGAGTTCATCTCATGTATAGACAAACAAACCCTGAAAGTTTCATCCAAATCGGAGCACCTCGATACGACCTCTAGAACAAACCAAGCAGAATCTACAAATACTGCCTCTTAATTATTTTAATTTTCAACCCATGCGGACATAGTCCAAAGTTTGTGGTTGTGATTTCTCATTTTTCTTGGGTTAAATATTTGTGTCTTCAATTTTTAATACATTTATGGGTTAACGTTCTTCCTGTTGTCTAAAACTAAAAAAATGATCAGTTAAACATAAATTAAAGCAATACTTACAATAAAACAACTCCCATTGACTCCTTCCTTGACGATCCTCACACAAGTCGCTCAACACCCAAATTTACACGTCGTTGTCACATTTTGACATGCTGCTACACGGCACCATACAGTAGCACTCACAAACCGTTATCCAACACACAAACACTCACATTCATTGATATTGGCAACAACAAGTGCCACCAGCACACTGGGCTACTAATTCCAGAAGCCAAAAGACCACATTCTTGCCATCGTCTGGTGGTGACATTAATTTCGCTTTCTTCTTGTTATTTTCCGCGAATCCACTTCCACACGCCATCAATTCGTTTCCTTTGTTTTCGGCAGTGCGCCCAAACACACGCAAAACGCGCGATTTTTTGTCAATGTTTCTTTCATTTCACTCATTTTCGCGCACATTTACATTTTTAATTCCGACTCCGGTCGCGCGCTGCACTTGGCGATGTTTCTTCTTGGAATTCTCTCTCCTTCTCTCTTTTCGGTGGGTCGTTCGCGTGTTTGCCACAAATTGGCGATAAACAAACAGCCGACGATGACAAAGACTCTTCTTTGTCTTTTTTTTGTTCGGCTTCTTTTCGGCGAAACGATCGCTACTGAACTTTGCGATCTTCTTTCGATGTTTTTTCTTCTCTTCGCGAACAAATTGCATTCACGATGGACAAATAATCGCGAGATATTTTTTCACTTCTTCTTCTTCCTCGTTCGTATCGCGAACAAACGACGGACGAACCGATTTTGCGCATTGAATGGCCGGGACTGTTTTCCAGAATAGACAATACAACTCTTTTTATACATTCGAGGCCGGTTTCGGGATTCGGACCGGGGATTGGGTGGGCGTTGAAGGGGGGGAGCAAAGCACATGTTCCTTGGTGCACTTGCATGTATGCAACTGGTGCTGCTGCTGGGTGAATGATTGCCTGTTGCTCGGATTTTTTGTTGCTGTTGGTGACCAGCTGCAAGTTTTGAGGTTTTTCGTTTTGCAGCAAAATTTGATGCCTGGGTGGTGAAGAATAACTTGTGCGCTCTCTAACGCAGTCGTTTGCTTGAACGACGATGGGCCAAACAAAAATGTGTGCTTTTATCGATTCATCAAAATCGAGCATTCAGCCAGTCAAAACTGACGAATGTACTTTGATCGATGGTTGAGGTCATCGGGGTTTGGACTTATTTATTTGAAGGGGATTCGGCAGAAACTAACTAAAAATTGAAGCTAAAAAATTACACATCTTTTGAAAAAACAAAAAACAAAAAACAAAAAACAAAAAACAAAAAACAAAAAACAAAAAACAAAAAACAAAAAACAAAAAACAAAAAACAAAAAACAAAAAACAAAAAACAAAAAACAAAAAACAAAAAACAAAAAACAAAAAACAAAAAACAAAAAACAAAAAACAAAAAACAAAAAACAAAAAACAAAAAACAAAAAACAAAAAACAAAAAACAAAAAACAAAAAACAAAAAACAAAAAACAAAAAACAAAAAACAAAAAACAAAAAACAAAAAACAAAAAACAAAAAACAAAAAACAAAAAACAAAAAACAAAAAACAAAAAACAAAAAACAAAAAACAAAAAACAAAAAACAAAAAACAAAAAACAAAAAACAAAAAACAAAAAACAAAAAACAAAAAACAAAAAACAAAAAACAAAAAACAAAAAACAAAAAACAAAAAACAAAAAACAAAAAACAAAAAACAAAAAACAAAAAAACAAAAAACAAAAAACAAAAAACAAAAAACAAAAAACAAAAAACAAAAAACAAAAAACAAAAAAACAAAAAACAAAAAACAAAAAACAAAAAACAAAAAACAAAAAACAAAAAACAAAAAACAAAAAACAAAAAACAAAAAACAAAAAACAAAAAACAAAAAACAAAAAACAAAAAACAAAAAACAAAAAACAAAAAACAAAAAACAAAAAACAAAAAACAAAAAACAAAAAACAAAAAACAAAAAACAAAAAACAAAAAACAAAAAACAAAAAACAAAAAACAAAAAACAAAAAACAAAAAACAAAAAACAAAAAACAAAAAACAAAAAACAAAAAACAAAAAACAAAAAACAAAAAACAAAAACAAAAAACAAAAAACAAAAAACAAAAAACAAAAAACAAAAAACAAAAAACAAAAAACAAAAAACAAAAAACAAAAAACAAAAAACAAAAAACAAAAAACAAAAAACAAAAAACAAAAAACAAAAAACAAAAAACAAAAAACAAAAAACAAAAAACAAAAGACAAAAAACAAAAAACAAAAAACAAAAAACAAAAAACAAAAAACAAAAAACAAAAAACAAAAAACAAAAAACAAAAAACAAAAAACAAAAAACAAAAAACAAAAAAAAAAACAAAAAAGCAAAAAAGCAAAAAAGCAAAAAAGCAAAAAAGCAAAAAAGCAAAAAAGCAAAAAAGCAAAAAAGCAAAAAAGCAAAAAAGCAAAAAAGCAAAAAAGCAAGCATTTTGTTCTCGGGTTCTGTTTTCAAAAGTGTCGATACCTCTGAACAAACATCAAATTTAATTTATTGCATTTATCACTTATAATTGGGTAATTCTCTACCAACTCACACGAAATCGGGAAAAGTTGCCCCGACCCCTCTTCGATTTGCGTGAAACTTTGTCCTAAGGGGTAACTTTTGTCCCTGATCACGAAACCGAGGTCCGTTTTTTGATATCTCGTGACGGAGGGGCGGTACGACCCCTTCCATTTTTGAACATGCGAAAAAAGAGGTGTTTGTCAACTATTTGCAGCCTGAAACGGTGATGAGATAGAAATTTGGTGTCAAAGGGACTTTTATGTAAAATTAGACGCCCGATTTGATGGCGTACTCAGAATTCCGAAAAAACGTATTTTTCATCGAAAAAAACACTAAAAAAGTTTTAAAAATTCTCCCATTTTCCGTTACTCGACTGTAAAAAATTTTGGAACATGGCATTTTATGGGAAATTTAATGTACTTTTCGAATCTACATTGTCCCAGAAGGGTCATTTTTTCATTTAGAACAAAAATTTTCATTTTAAAATTTCGTGTTTTTTCTAACTTTGCAGGGTTATTTTTTAGAGTCTAACAATATTCTACAAAGTTGTAGAGCAGACAATTACAAAAATTTTAATATATAGACATAAGGGGTTTGCTTATAAACATCACGAGTTATCGCGATTATACGAAAAAAAGTTTTGAAAAAGTTACTTTTCGCGTTTCTTCTTTGTTTCGTCGTCCGTGTCTGTCGCGGGTGACCATGAATGGCCATGATCGATGACGACCAACTTTTTCAAAACTTTTTTTCGTAAAATCGCGATAACTCGTGATGTTTATAAGCAAACCCCTTATGTCTATATATTAAAATTTTTGTAATTGTCTGCTCTACAACTTTGTGGAACATTGTTACACTCTAAAAAATAACCCGGCAAAGTTAGAAAAAACACGAAATTTTAAAATGAAAAACTTTGTTCTAAACAAAATAATGACCCTTCTGGGACAATTAAGATTCGAAAAGTACATTAAATTTCCCATAAAATGACATGTTCCAAAAATTTTTACAGTCGAGTAACGGAAAATGGGAGAATTTTTAAAACTTTTTTAGTGTTTTTTTCGATGAAAAAAACGTTTTTTCGGAATTTTGCGTACGCTATCAAATTGGGCGTCTAATTTTACACAAAAGTCCCTTTGACACCAAATTTCTATCTCATCACCGTTTCAGGCTGCAAATTATTGAAAAACACCTCTTTTTTCACATGTTCAAAAATGGAAGGGGTCGTACCGCCCCTCCGTCACGAGATATCAAAAAACGGACCTCGGATTCGTGATCAGGGACAAAAGTTACCCCTTAGGACAAAGTTTCACGCAAATCGAAGAGGGGTCGGGGCAACTGCTGTGTGAGTTGGCGGAGAATTACCCAATTGCCAATATAAGCAAATAATTATAATTGACTTCCGGTGATCAAAACAATATTATTTATCACTTATCTAGCAATTCAAAGGTATTATAAAAAATATATTTGGTTATAGTCGATAAATGACATTTAGTAAAGAAGAACTTTTGCAATTACATGAGCATATTTTCCTCCCAGGCTAGGGATCGTGCATAAACCACGTGGCCTCCTTAGGGGGGGGGGGGAGGGGGTCCGAAATCCGATCGAAAAAAAACCATGAAAAGCCATGGGGGGGAGGGGGGGTCGACGGCTGACCACGTGGCCTTTCAAAAAAAAAAAATATTTTCTATAAAAAACCATAAAAAATATGCTCATTTTTTGTTAAACTTAAAAACCAAACAATTATTGTGTTCAGAATTATCACTAATATTTGAATGTCACAACATATTTCAATTCAATATTTAATTATGTCTTTTGGCAGATTCAAATCAATACCTGTTATTGAATGATCACTTTTTATACTCATGTAACTCCTTCATACAAAAGTTTAAAAGCTGTTAAAAAAGAGACATTTTTATGTTGATGGTATCTTGCAGCTAAAAATGTGCTTGAAAATTTTCATTGAAGGTAGATTTGTCTTCAATATTTCTATTTTCGAACAATTTAATAAAATATATTGCTGACAATTTATACAAGATTTTCGTAACATGGAAAAGGCTTAATATGTATTGTAAATGTAGTGTCTAAAAATGTTTCTCTGAAAAAAAAAATATTATCAATATCTTAGATCTTAGCCATGGTGATTATTGGTCCTATAGGCAATCGCAGAATTTCTATCGAAAGATTTTCTTTTGACACTAAAAACAAACTCAAGATATCTTGTCTCTCCTCTTTCATACAAGATTTTTTAGTAAAAAGAAACTCAAAAACCCAGTTTCAGGAATATCGCGCGGAATTTTAATTTCACTGCTACATTTGCAACTGAATCCCGTCACCAAAAAATTGGATGAATATTTTGGTCTAAAAGGTATTCCTTAACTCCATGGGTTACATAATTCGGATTGTTATATTACATAATATTTCATGAAATACACGTAGTACTATCCAATAAAAATTCACAAAATACACGTACTGCCCACCATTGAAAAAACGGCTAATATCCACTTTTGGCAAAAATGATAAAATAGTACCAGGCGGTAGGGGATGTTCCAACGCATCTCCTGGAACTTGAATTTCATTGAAATAGTGTTTAGACTTAGCTGCCGATGCGAAAAACCAAACGGCTAATATGCCACTCTTATGGGACATTGCCTTGACGGAGATTTTGGGACAAACACTAAAACGCGTTTTTCTTAGAATACTTGATTTGGCATAATAGCCGAATTTTCAAATATGGGCAGCGTAGTACTATACACAAAAAAATTGCTGTGTATGTAAATACTCGTAAACGTGTACCTTCGGCAAAGTTGCAGGTATTTTTTTTTTTGTATTTTTTTTATGTTAATAGAGACTTCATTGAGCCAACCAAACATGGGCAAACATTTTGCTGTAAGGATTTTTAGAAAAAAAGGAACTTCATGCAAACATTTTTTTATGCCTTAATTAATTTAAAGATTAAAAAAGGGGGCCAAAGGTGCCCTTTCCTGAAAATATCAGTTTTTCTTTGATTTACAAATGCCGATATCAATTTGTGAAAAAAAAAACCATGCCGTTAAAGATCAACATAAATTAACATTTCAACTCCCAACTACTTAAAAAAGATAGAACGGTGATTAAATCTCGCTGATTCTCGGGCATAACTCAACCAATCGGGACAATTCTTTTTTTAAGTGAGTAATTAGGATGTCTAGATGAAACTAAAACTTTGCAGAACTCGATTTGATCAAATTTGTACTTTATGCGATAAAAAACGCCGATCCAACTTTTTTTTGCTCTTGTAAATAAAAATCGACCAAAATTCCGCGGAGACAAGCACGAAAACCTGAGAGTTCCAACTTTTTAGGGAGGCATGAAAATCCGTGTATGTTAGACATGCGTTTGGCGTCTCAGTGTTAAAAATTTCAAAGATATCGATGATTGAAAACAACCAACCAAAAGTTGGATCAAAATTTTTAAATCATAGACGACGTTTCGATAGCATATGGGTCATTCCATCTCAACTGTGCACGAAAAAGTGCAAATTTGAAAATTACCCTCTCCGATCCTGCTCAAATTTGGCAAGGCTGTTGATACTACCAAAACATGCAAGAATCCCGAATTTCATCCAAATCGGACCACCCGCTCAATTTTGGTACCTCCCCAAAAAATCGACTTTTTGGCGATTTTTGCCCAAACCTCCTAGTTTCAAACAGCGATAGCTCAGGAACCACAAATCTTAGAAGGTCGGTCCTCAACTCAATTTTGAAGGAAATTGAACGTAGAATCCATTTCCGTGACCAAAATGTTGATTAATTTATTTTTTCTACCTGTATTGCGCAATTGAAAACTTTAAACGGCCGTATCTCAAAACACCCCAACTTATTTTTTTTATTTGACCTCACCATCGTGTTCCCCGGCCAATTTTACATAAGAATCACTTATCGACAGAAATGAATATGTTTCGTTCCAGAGATATCGAATTTTAAAGTTTTGTGTTTTCGAGATTACCTACATCAGCTTCATTCGCCGCATCTGCTAGAAGCACACAGGCGGGCTGATCAATAACTGCTACCTGGTGTTCTGGGAGATGATTAATTTAATTTATATTTTTATAATTTCACGCAAATATTCATTCAAATGGCTAACAGGGGAAATTCTCGTATGTTTGGCAGGTTAAGTCCTCGCTCCTAGTTTTGTCAAATTTGCTCATTTTCACTATTTAAATAACAAATTTTTCAAAACTTTTGATAGAAACTTGCTTGTTCACTTCTTATTGAGCTATTTATCACTCGATTTCAGTTGAAAATCAGCTGTAATTGAATGCCAAAGCGCTGATATGGCAACATTAGAGTAACGCTGGAATTAGATGCTGTTCCTCACCTTGATCAATCTATATTTGAGGAAGGAATATTTATTGAGTTATTATGAATGCACCGTAAAAAAACGTGTTGCTAACCGTTTTAGAGTACCTCCGAGGCCATGACTAGGGCCTTTATCATGGGCGTTTGCAAAATAGTGCCAGCAAAAACCCCAAAACCTGCTTTATTATTATTATTATTATAGTTTATTATTGACACTTTACCATAATTTGGCAAATCTGATTCATGGTTTAAAAGATTGATCATATTAAATTAATTTTTATATTGTGAGCCAGCTCCATTTGATTAAAAGATGATTTTGGTCAAGGTACAATTAATTTAAAAAAAACCCTTATACGTGAGGACAGCAGCCGTATTGTGTTCCAAGAATCCAAGAATGATAGAAGAAAAAAACACTGTTGTTCGGACGGTGTCGAAATCAGCGCAGCTGAATTTGGGGAATTAGCCGCTTTGCAGCAGATCAAACTTTTTGATTTTCTTACATTTTACAGTTTTATTCTTTCCATACATCCTTTTCCTACTCCTTGTGATCGTCCTTTGCTAGAGTACAAAGTGTCAACAAATTGTATTCATTTTAATTCATATTTTTTACTCAATAATGTATCGTGCACTTATTGTTCAGTGTTACTAACAAGATTAATTGCATTTTCCTGCTTGCTCCGTCGGAATCCAATTCTGCCCTTTACTATGTGTCGTTATTGCTCTGTCCTGTGAGTCAGCACAGAAATTTACTTCATTAATTTTTTTGAGCAAATAAACATTCGCGATTAAACTCCAGATTCCTACAGTGTTATACAGTTAATTTTTGCCCAATTTGATAAAGATTATTTATGATGAAATATTATTTCAATAAATTACCAGGTAGCAGTTATTGATCAGCCCGCCTGTGTGCTTCTAGCAGATGCGGCGAATGAAGCTGATGTAGGTAATCTCGAAAACAAAAAACTTTAAAATTCGATATCTCTGGAACGAAACATATTCATTTCTGTCGATAAGTGATTCTTATGTAAAATTGGCCGGGGAACACGATGGTGAGGTCAAATAAAAAAAATAAGTTGGGGTGTTTTGAGATACGGCCGTTTAAAGTTTTCAATTGCGCAATACAGGTAGAAAAAATAAATTAATCAACATTTTGGTCACGGAAATGGATTCTACGTACAATTTCCTTCAAAATTGAGTCTAAGATCGACCTTCTAAGATTTGTGGTTCCTGAGCTATCGCTGTTTGAAACTAGGAGGTTTGGTCAAAAATCGCCAAAAAGTCGATTTTTTGGGGAGGTACCAAAATTGAGCGGGTGGTCCGATTTGGATGAAATTCGGGATTCTTGCATGTTTTGGTAGTATCAACAGCCTTGCCAAATTTGAGCAGGATCGGAGAGGGTAATTTTCAAATGCTGTTCCGCTTCAGATGGAATGACCCATATTCAATTTAAAGTAAGAGTAAGAATTTTATGAAATTATAAAAATGTTTGCAAATTAGCTTAGCTTAGCTTGGTTGACCGTACTCTAGCTGAGCAAAATGCTCCAATAGCGCCAATATGCTCGTAAATCTCCTCCACGTTGATGAAGGTCTTCAAAATCATGTGCACCTCGGTTGGGCTCGTTCCTTCTGTAGCGTCTGGTCGCGGACCCAATGTCCGGAGCTTTAGCCACATTCAACAGCTTGCAGCGCGCACCCTTAAAGCAATCCGGATCATTGTGCGGACAAATCCAGCTATCATCCTCCGGCACGTACCAAAAAACCGACAATTTTCTTAAACTTTCACTGAATATTCTACATAATTCAAGACAAAAAACGCCACCGGAAAAAACACGTCCGACACGCGCATGGCTTACTAAGATTCTCATTATAAAAATGTTTGCAAATTGTACACTTAAACAATTTGGCCGTCCATGACTAAAAGAATTATTTTTAGCGCGCCAAAGACACGAAATCGGTATATTCACATAACTTTTGTATGTACAACCTCTAAATTTGTATAGACTCTTGTATGGAGAAATAAATGACACAACTCGACTTTTTTTGGACAAACTGAATCAATGGAATCAATTATGCTTAATTAAAAAAGAAATTTTGCCTTAGTTTGGATTTTGATAATGTTTAGAATAAAATTAATATTATCTAGGAGTTTTTATAACTAGATATTTACCTTAAAATAAAAAAATCCATAAACAAAACTTTTTACTTTTTTATTTATTGATTTTGATTTCATGAAAATATTTAAAACCGCATTTTAATTAAATTGTGAATGCTGTTCATATTACAAATAAGCATCAATTTTAAAAGCATATTTATTTTGAATGCAATTGATTGCATTGCTATTTCATAATTTTGGCCTTTAGTTTATAACCAAGTAACTGTTTGGATACATATGTTTTACCAAGTTTCTTGTTTTGTTGAGTGTTTTTTTTGCTTTCTGTACCATATCGATAAGTTGTTATACTGTTATCATAGGATTTTTTAAATGAATTCAATGCTATCTAAAATGCTTGATTTACGTAAATGATTTATGGATAGTTCTTGCAGTTAAAAAATAATTAAACATTTAAATTTACCTCAACTTTGCAATGTAATATTTTTTCATACTTTTTTTGAATTTCTGTTTGTTTTAATTATTAAATTGTCTTTATTGGTTTTACAGCACATACAAACAATTTCTTAGAGAAATTTTTGATAATGCAATAATTCAAAAAGCTAAACAACAATTTTTTTTTATTAGACCTAATCCTCTCTAAGGGTGAGGTTGGGTAAATTTTAAAACGATTGGCATTTATGACCGGTGTGATTATTAGGGTGGGTACGGATTTTGAAAAGTTCTCAGATCAAGTTCTGGTGTGGTTCCCCTTGTAGGGCATACCCATAGAGACTCTCACGCAAAATTTCAGCTCGTTTGGTTGAAAACTGGCTTGTCTCAAGCAGGTTCAAGTTTACATGGAAATTACTATGGGAAATTTTGAATTTTCGTTCATTCACTCCTACAGGCCTGGGGAAAACATGTAGAAACTTCTAGGATGGCCAGAAATGAGCGGAATCATCTGGAGAACAACTTTCCCTAAGAGACCAGGTCGATTCGTTCAACCCCCATCGAGCTCAACGGCAATACATCCGGGGTTTTCGGAACCAACGGTTTTCCCCAGAAAAGCAACAAATTTTCCTTAGCATGCTATGAATGCTTGATGAAAACCGCGACGCCACATGTCAAACAGCTACCACGTGATTGTAAAATTTGCACCATAACATTTTTTTTTCTTATTTGGAGGTTTAGAATACAGCTAAATAGCATCAGGATCACCATAAATTTTAATTCTATGGTTCAAAAAGTAATAAAAAGTAATTTTTTATAGGCGATGCTAGTCCACGTGGTAATTGTTAGACATGTGGCGTCACGGTGTTCATCAAGCATTCATAGCATGCTAAGGAAAATTTGTTGCTTTCCTGGGGAAAACCGTTGGTTCCGAAAACCCCGGATGTATTGCCGTTGAGCTCGATGGGGGTTGAACGAATCGACCTGGTCTCTTAGGGAAAGTTGTTCTCCAGACGATTCCGCTCATTTCTGGCCATCCTAGAAGCTTCTCCCGAGCAGGGGTAAATAACACGGGAATACCAAATTTTGGTATTACTTGGGCAAATAACAGCGACCAAAATGTGCCCTTGGTTGCCCAGTAATAGATGGTAAAATACCATGAAATCATACCAAAAGCTTGTATGTGAAAGGGCACAACAATACCATACCATGTTATTCCAAAGGTAAAATAATACCACAAAATAAAATCATTTCAATACCAAGTTGAGGTCTTCTGGATTTTTGAACATTGCTTGAATACCAAAACTTGGTATTGTCATGGTTTTAATTTTAGGTATTCCCGCGCCCTTGGAAAATCATAATTTGGTATTCCTGTGGTCTTCCACAAACATGATATTGGTTTGATTTCATGGTATTTTACCATCTATTACTGGGCAACCAAGAGCACATTTTGGTCGCTGGTATTTGCACAAGTAATACCAAAATTTGCTATTTTCATACCATTTTTAGTGCAGCAGTTGCAGTTAGTGAAAAAAACGTAAATGATCCTTATGCAACAACCAAATCTACTCACCTGATGATTCCATGTTGTTTTTAGTGATATTCTTCACCACACCGAATGCATTTGTCATTGATGAACGGCTGTACTTGAAGTTCTTGAAGCTTCTGAAAAATAACAAGATTGAGAAATAAGTATTATTAAAATGAAACTGGATTGAAATTCACCAAAATTCAATAATCTGTTGATTGACTCGTTTTTCAAAGTATTCGGTTATCCCAACTTAGAAAAATTTCAACGTTTTTGAAAAAAATATTAGTGGGTATATCACAAAAAAAAATTTAAATCAGCTTTAACATTTTTGGGTTTCAAGTCAAGTTAGCGCAAAATTAATTATCTCGTCAAAAATTTAAAAAAATCCATAGTTTCAGAGAAAATTGATGAAACCTTTCAATACCAAAATAATACCAAAATGTGGCATCCTGACTTAGAAATTTTTCCACAATGTCAAGTCATTTCTGTAGGGGGTATATCAAAAATGTTTAAAATCAAGTTTGAAATTTCCGGTTTTCAATGAAAGCATTCGCTTTGAGACATCATTTTAGCGCAAAATTAATTATTTTGTCAAAATTGGTCAAAATTTTCCCATAGTTTCAGAGGAAATTGATAAAACACCTTAATACCAAAATAATACCAAAATGTGCCATCCTGACTTAGAAAATTTTCCACAATTTCAAGTCATTTCTGTAGGGGGTATATCAAAAATGTTTAAAATCAAGTTTGAAATTTCCGGTTTTCAATGAAAGCATTCGCTTTGAGACATCATTTTAGCGCAAAATTAATTATTTTGTCAAAATTGGTCAAAATTTTCCCATAGTTTGAGAGGAATTTGATAAAACACTTTAATACCAAAATAATACCAAAATGTGCCATCCTGACTTAGAAAATTTTCCACAATTTCAAGTCATTTCTGTAGGGGGTATATCAAAAATGTTTAAAATCAAGTTTGAAATTTCCGGTTTTCAATGAAAGCATTCGCTTTGAGACATCATTTTAGCGCAAAATTAATTATTTTGTCAAAATTGGTCAAAATTTTCCCATAGTTTCAGAGGAATTTGGTAAAACACTTTAATACCAAAATAATACCAAAATGTGGTGTTCGACCATTGACAAATTCTGCAATTTTGCAATATCAAAACAATACCTTAAATTGGTATGATACCACATTTTGCTCTTGCATAATCCTTAAGACAAATTTTTAAGGGTCCAGGAATACCAAAATTTGGTATTGATACCAGAGAAAGGTATTATTACGCATTTCCCTTGTTATTTACCCATGCTCGGGCTACATGTTTTCCCCAGGCCTGTAGGAGCGAATGAACGAAAATTCAAAATTTCGCATAGTAATTTCCATGTAAACTTGAACCCGCTTGAGACAAGCCAGTTTTCAACCAAATGAGCTGAAATTTGGCGTGAGTGTCTCTATGGGTATGCCCTACAAGGGGAACCACACCAGAACTTGATCTGAGAACTTTTCCAAATCCGTACCCACCCTAGTGATTATACTTAGCCATTTGCTGGAAAAATGTTGATGAATCATTCAAGAACATTCCCTAACATTGTTGATTTTGATATAATTTGAAAGGTTTTTATTATGTTAAAATAACAACAGTAATATCGTTTTTTAACCCAAAGTCACCCCCACTGACGGTATATCATTTGTGGATAAACATTTTTGAAATGTATACTTATTTTTTAATGATTTTTCACCTGGGAGCAAAAAAACCACGTGGCCATATAGGGGGGGGGGGGGTTTGCGTGAAACCACGAAAAACCATGAGGGGGAGGGGGGGGGGTGTCAAAAATTCTCGAAAATAAGGCCACGTGGTTTATGCACGACCCCCTATCGTGAGACCTCCTCAGACAGAGTCGAGGCCGTTACACTCTCGGTTGTCTGCTGTAGGTGTTGTAATCTATATTGTGGACTTGAAATCATTTGGCATTGTGAGGTGTTTTCACGGATCATTAGACCCGCTGATCGTAATCCTGAACTCGCAAGGAATGTGCTCCAATAGTTATGCTGGTAGATCCAGTTGTTGGATTGTTTTTCACCCCGACGTACGTACGCGCGGCACGGCCACTGATTGACCTGGTTGGCCAAATGACCAGTCAGAGCTTGTCAGGAGATTTGGAATGTGTCGCTTGTCATAAATTGCAACGCGGCGGCTTGCGCACAGTCAGGTACAAAAGTGCACATGTTGGGCTTTGAAATGGTAGCAGCCCGTTTTTGACAGAGAAAAATATGTGGGTGAAAAATGACCGCTGGCTGACGGGGGGTTGTACCGGTGCACAGTGGGAAAAAAGGGCCCAAAAAATTACCGAAACATGATTTCTCGCAAACCATCGATTGCTATATATCAAAAGCTTCGTTTTTGCACCAGGAACTATATTCCGTTGAAAAATCGCACTGCACGGACCGGTGGCCGGAGTACTGGCCACCGGAAGATCCGGATTTTTGGAAATTTTATTTAAATTATTTAATTGTGAACGGATTCGCTTTCTTCAACCATGAATAGTCACGCAAAACATTCATATAATAATATAAAATACCTAGGACCCATCGGAATCAGTTCCACCGATCTCCGGTGGCCAGATCCGGAACCGCTTTAGGAAACAGCGCAATCTAGCCATGCGACGTATCAAACTTATTTATTTTGGATGGGGAGTATCCTTAATATGTAGTTTTACCTCCTTGACCGGTTCCCAGGTTCTCCGGTGGCCACATCTGGATACCATAATTGGAAATCGCCTGAAACCACTCTTGTGACAAGTCAATCTTTAAGATTTTAAAAGAGAACTGTATCTGAATTGGGCATTTGCACCCTGAACCGGTTCACAGGTTCTCTGGTGGCCACAGCTGGAACCGGTTTTTGGCATACTTCAATTAAAGATGTCTCAACTTTTTTTTCTCTCTTTTAAAGCCCTAATGTTTGGCATGTCGCAAAAGTAATTTCTGAAAACCGGTTCCGGATGTGGCCACCTGAGAACCTGGGAACCGGTCAAGGAGATAAAACTACATCTTAAGGATACTCCCCATCCAAAATCAATAAGTTTGATACGTCGCATGGCTAGATTGCGCTGTTTCCTAAAGCGGTTCTGGATCTGGCCACCGGAGATCGGTGGAACTAGTTCCGATGAGTCCTAGGTATTTTATATTATTCTATGAATGTTTTGCGTGACTATTCATGGTTGAAGAAAGCGAGTCAGTTTACAATTAAATAATTTAAATAAAATTTGCAAAAATCCGGATCTTCCGGTGGCCAGTACTCCGGCCACCGGTTCGTGCAGTGCGATTTTTCAACGGAATATAGTTCCTGGTGCAAAAACGAAGCTTTTGATATATAGCAATCGATGGTTTGCGAGAAATCAAGTTTCGGTAATTTTTTGGGCCCTTTTTTCCCACTGTGCGGTGGTCGGTCCTTAAGATCGTTCCAAGAAGGGAGACCTCATATGTGAGGTTGCAAGTGTCCGGCTTGCAGCTGGTAGGTTGTTTGGAGAATGTTAACTATGGTTGGAATGTGGCGAGGTTTTTAATCGGTTATCAGTGGAATTGAACAGTTAAGTTTTTCAGTTTTTTCAAAAGAATCTTGTAACTATTCCAGAACAATGATTCACACCTCGCAAACGATGATCCAATCCTTCAAACTGAATCATCCCACACTCTAGTTTATAATTTCAAAGCAATCTTCAAAGGGATGTGAACTGCACAAAACCCGTGCACCAGTCATAAATCAATCGACAAAATCACGCTCGATACTCGCATCATCGGCTGCGATTAGTGTCAGTCGGACATATTTGAGCTGGCGCCATATTGTGAGGGAGAAAAATGGCCTCCCCGTTGACTTAAGGTGAATTCGCGTGTAGCTGTAAATCATCTTCGATATTTATCGAGGGGAGCAGCCGAGACTGTCATTTGGTGGGCACGCGATGTGTTAAAATTTGGGCGCGGAGTCCGTTGATAGAGTCATTAACGGAAGAGGCGTCAAATTGGGTGTGACGAGCCGGCCAGGTTGAGTTGTTTGGACATGTCAGATTTGAGTGGGTGATTTATGGTTGAAGTGACAAAATTAACATAACAATTTTTTGATTCATCATGTTGTTTGATTAGTTTGCGGAAAATATTCGAAAATCTGAATCTCAATTCAATCCAATTTTTTTTTCAAATTATTGCATTTTCAGGTAAGACATCAGCTGCACTGGGAATGCAACAGCCCCAGTAATAGAACTGCAGTTACAATTTATGGCCCAATAAGTGTCAGTGCCCCAACTCATCGGCGGCGGTCGTCGTGACTGCGCAGTTCTCCGCCATAATTCCAACCAACAACAGAAGCACGGTAAAACGTGGCTACCGCGCGGTCTCCCCCCTAATTAGAAGAAGTTTTGCCGGCCCGCGGGTGAGCCCTTTCGGATCTTGGCAGAGGGCCGCAATAAAAGCTCGGGTTAGGGGTTTTTAGCCTTTTTAGCACCACGATGACGATTGCGATGCAAAACAAGAGTGAAGGAACTGTACCAAAACATGTAGTTTTTTTTCTTCAAAATAACCAAAAAAAAGCAAAATTGAAATTTGGTCCAAATTGGATATTTTTTTAAAGCTTAAAAAAATTCAATAAACTTTTTAACTGTGAGTCTCAAGTTTCGTAATTCCGGAGTGTGCGGAGGCCGTCGGCGGTAGCCGACTAATAAAATGTCATCCAAATTGATTCCCTTTTATTTGTCACGATTCTGGGTGGGGAATTGGAGCCCCACCGACACCAAGGCCTAGATGGTGTAACCTTTCACGGTTGCAACCAGAAGTCGTTGGAAGCCCCGAAGTCAACAGTAGTGGCTGCTGTATGAAACAACTCCAGATGTTTTCGAGAGTGAAGAATAATAATAAAAAATATTGCTATTAAACTCGGCAGAAGGTAAACAAAAACCCGAGGCACTAATTGATGCAAATAAAGCAATAAAGCGAATTTGCCAGAGGCTTGCTGGAAGTGGCTGCTCTCAGTGTTTTTGATGGTTCTTTTTCTTACCAGCGGAATATGGGATGCCCTCAAGCTGATTGGAGCAGTAGCTGCAATTTTAACGAGATAATGGAGTGAAACTGCGGGCAAACTTACAGAATAATGACTTTATTAACATAGGTTCGATAGGATGGTTTGCATTTAAATTGTATTAGGTTCTACAATATATTCATCAAGAAATAAAAATTAAGTGAAATAAACACGTGCATTGATTGCAAATTTAGTTGACATTTTGCATCCTGCCGGATCCTCCTTTCCGTAGGGTTGCAAAATTTTTTAGCGTTCATCGTCGGTGGTCAACAAAAACAAAACCTTTTAATTCGCTTCGTTAATCAGTACCTCACTAAACATCTATCATTTAAAACTCGTAAAATCATCTCAATTTATTATATACACTGTTGCTTTAATTACAAATGATTTTGGTTCTATCTTTCCACAGCCGGCTGTCTATGATTAAACCATTTCATTTAAAATTTAACAACCGATAAACGGGATATGTCTCATCCGCAGCTTCCGATTGCTTGCCTTGGGAATAATATATAATACCTTTCAACAAACACTATGATTTTGGATCGCATCATCATCTTCTATGATGAATCCTGATCAAGCACCCTATCCTACTAACAAATTTTCAGGTTCCTGGCGCTTGTGGGGTATTAGTACGGGGTAAATCAGCTGCCCTAGTAGAGCAATTCTCTGAGATTTCGGTCATTCAATTTTTTTTTTGTATTTTTTATTTCGGCTGAAACTTTTTTGGTTCCTTCGGTATGCCCAAAGCCCGAGCAGGGGTAAATAACACGGGAATACCAAATTTTGGTATTACTTGTGCAAATAACAGCGACCAAAATGTGCCCTTGGTTGCCCAGTAATAGATGGTAAAATACCATGAAATCATACCAAAATCTTGTATGTGTAAGGGCACAACAATACCAAACCATGTTATTCCAAGGGTAATATAATAGCTCAAAATAAAACCATTTCAATACCAAGTTGAGGTCTTCTGGATTTTTGAACAAAGCTTGAATACCAAAACTTGGTATTGCCATGGTTTTATTTTTAGGTATTCCCGCGCCCTTGGAAAATCATATTTTGGTATTCCTGTGGTCTTCCACAAACATGATTTTGGTATGATTTGATGGTATTTTACCATCTATTACTGGGCAACCAAGAGCACATTATGGTCGCTGGTATTTGAACAAGTAATACCAAAATTTGGTATTTTCATACCATTTTTAGTGCAGCAGTTGCAGTTAGTGAAAAAACGGAAATTATTCATATGCAACAGCCAAATCTACTCACCTGATGATTCCATGTTGTTATTAGTGATATTCTTCACCACACCGAATGCATTTGGCATTGATGAACGGCCTGTGCTTGAAGTTCTTGAAACTTCTGAAAAATAACAAGATTGAAAAATAAGTATTATTAAAATGAAACTGAATTGAAATTCACTATAATTCATTAATCTGTCGATTGACTCGTTTTTCAAAGTATTTGGTTATCCCGACTTAAAGATATTTCAACGTTTTTGAAAAAAAATATTAGTGGGTATATCACACTAATTTTTAAAATCATCTTTAACAATTTTTGGTTTCAAGTCATTTAAGCGCAAAATTATTAACTCGTAAATTTTTTTTAACAAATTTCCCATAGTTTCAGAGAAAATTGATGAAAATATTCAAATAATACCAAAATGTGCCATCCTGACTTAGAAAATTTTCCACAATTTCAAGTCATTTCTATAGAGGGTATATCAAAAATGTTTAAAATCAAGTTTGAAATTTCCGGTTTTGAATGAATGCATTCGCTTTGAGACATCATTATAGCGCAAAATCAATTATTTTGTCAAAATTGGTCAAAATTTTCCCATAGTTGCAGAGGAATTTGATAAAATACTGTAATACCAAAAGAATACCAAAATGTGGTGTTTGGTATTGGTATTGATACTGTAACGAGGCTGCTGAAGGTCACAACAACAACGATCTTTTCGAGGTCAAGGGTTCGGAGATCAACACCACTACCGATGAAGATCATGCAACGCCGGGGCTGGTCTTCGTGGGACGTGTGAAGACTCGTCAGTCTAAGCCGAGAGCTAAGAAGAAAGCCCACAGCAAGCGTGGAAAACGTTGAATTTATAGGTATGGATATGAACTACACTGAAAAAAAATGATACACGGTAAAAAAAAATTGGTGATTTTTAATTTAACTTTTTGTCACTAAAACTTGATTTGCAAAAAAACAATATTTTTAATTTTTTTTATCTTTTGATAGGGTAGAGGACCCAGTTTTCGCCCTGCTCCAGTTTTCGCCCACCTACTGGATTTAATCTGTATTTAGCAAACTCATACCGTTTTTTGGTTGAATTTATTATGCAGGTTTACATATTCATTCATTTCTAGTACTAATTGAAACTTTCCTAATGAATTTATATTGTTTATTAAGTTTTTACAAGCTTTTCAAAAAAAGCCTTACTGCAGCCGCCATATTTTTGTCAATTTAGACTACAGCGGGTAATAATGTTAATGAGGGAAAACAACTAATTTTGTCCGAAAATAATGTGAATGAATAATTCATTAGTTCACTGCATGTCTGAATTTCATGAAAATCTAGTGATTTACCTGTTTTAAACGTTTACCAAAGGTTATTTCAATAAAATAAAGTGGGCGATTTCTGGGGTCATGAAAAAACATTCGATCCAATTTTCGACCAGGGCGAAATCTAGTATTGTGTTTTAAGATTTTATCTAGAACCAGTTTTCGTTTACCATAAAAACTTTCCTAATCGCAGCGAATTGTGCTTGAAAATATATTTGGAACATTCTAGATTATTGTTAAAGGTTAAATAATCATTTAAATTACTTTCATTCATAAGGGGTTTTGGTTCAAATGTTGTAATGTTGGTACATAGGAGAACAAATTAAGCAGAGGATGGAGAAGTAGTTACACATGTGCTTTAATATTTTTATTAAGAGGTACTCGATGTTTTATATTGAGTCAATTCGGGAGCAAATGACCCATAGGGTTAAAGCTCCCCTAAGCTGAGAACATGTTTTGGTTTTAGTTATAATAGACAGAGAATCTCAAAATAAGTAGGATATCTAAAAAAAAACTCCTAGGATTTTTTGAACCTCAATTTATAATATGTACGACAAAATATGTGCACATCAATGAAATTTAGCTTCGGGAACATATTGTGTATCAATAGGAGACTATATTTGTTTAGCTTTGTGTCATAATTTCATTTGATTTCTTGATTTTTGTCGTGGGCGAAAACTGGTTCCAAGGGTGGGCGAAAATTGGATTGAGGGGGGCGAAAATAGGCTCTTCAGAGCACTTTATGAAAACGCAAAATTTTATCAAAAATGAACATGTAAATGATAAAAACTTTGTGGAAACTTAAAATCAAATAGTTTATCAATGTTCTACAACAAATAGAACCAAAAACCATAAATTGTCATCAAATTCTCATCATATTTCCTAGATTGCCACTATAAAGTGGGCGATTTCTGGGTCCTCTACCCTATGTTTTAGAGAACATAAAATGCCAACTTTTCAGAAATTTCCAGAATGGGCAAAAAATCTTTGACCGAGTTATGACTTTTTGAATCAATACAGATTTTTTCAAAAAATCGAAATATTGGTCGCAAAAATTTTTCATTTTCATTTTTCGATGTAAAATCGAATTTGCAATCAAAAAGTACTTTAGTAAATTTTTGATAAAGTGCACCGTTTCCAAGTTATAACCATAAAATGACATAAAATGCCAACTTTTCAGAAATTTCCAGGTTTTGCAAAAAATCATTGACCGAGTTATGAATTTTTTAATCAATACTGATTTTTCCAAAAAATTGAAATATTGGTCCCAAAATTTTTTCATTTTCATTTTTCGATGTAAAATCAAATTTGCCATCAAAAAGTACTTTAGTAAAATTTTGATACCGTTTTCAAGTTAAATCCATATTTAGGTGACTTTTTTGAAAATAGTCGCAGTTTTTCATTTTTTAAATTAGTGCACATGTTTGCACACTTATGAAAAAAATATTTTTGAAGAGTTGAGAAAATTCTCTATATTTTGCTTCTTCGGACTTTGTTAATACGACCTATAGTTGCTGAGATATTGCAATGCAAAGGTTTAAAAACAGGAAAATTGATGTTTACTAAGTCTCACCCAAATAGCCCACCATTTTTTAATGTCGATATCTCAGCAACTAATGGTCCGATTTTCAATGTTAATATATGGGTAATTCTCTACCAACTCACACGAAATCGGGAAAAGTTGCCCCGACCCCTCTTCGATTTGTGTGAAACTTTGTCCTAAGGGGTAACTTTTGTCCCTGATCACGAATCCGAGGTCCGTTTTTTGATATCTCGTGACGGAGGGGCGGTACGACCCCTTCCATTTTTGAACATGCGAAAAAAGAGGTGTTTTTCAATAATTTGCAGCCTGAAACGGCGATGAGATAGAAATTTGGTGTCAAAGGGACTTTTATGTAAAATTAGACGCCCGATTTGATGGCGTACTCAGAATTCCGAAAAAACGTATTTTTCATCGAAAAAAACACTAAAAATGTTTTAAAAATTCTCCCATTTTCCGTTACTCGACTGTAAAAATTTTTGGAACATGTCATTTTATGGGAAATTTAATGTACTTTTCGAATCTACATTGACCCAGAAGGGTCATTTTTTCATTTAGAACAAAATTTTTCATTTTAAAATTTCGTGTTTTTTCTAACTTTGCAGGGTTATTTTTTAGAGTGTAACAATGTTCTACAAAGTTGTAGAACAGACAATTACAAAAATTTTGATATATAGATATAAGGGGTTTGCTTATAAACATCACGAGTTATCGCGATTTTACGAAAAAAAGTTTTGAAAAAGTTACTTTTTGCGTTTCTCTTTGTTTCGTCGTCCGTGTCTGTCGCGGGTGACCATGAACGGCCATGATCGATGACGACCAACTTTTTCAAAACTTTTTTTCGTAAAATCGCGATAACTCGTGATGTTTATAAGCAAACCCCTTATATCTATATATCAAAATTTTTGTAATTGTCTGCTCTACAACTTTGTAGAACATTGTTACACTCTAAAAAATAACCCTGCAAAGTTAGAAAAAACACGAAATTTTAAAATGAAAAATTTTGTTCTAAATGAAAAAATGACCCTTCTGGGTCAATGTAGATTCGAAAAGTACATTAAATTTCCCATAAAATGACATGTTCCAAAAATTTTTACAGTCGAGTAACGGAAAATGGGAGAATTTTTAAAACTTTTTCAGTGTTTTTTTCGATGAAAAATACGTTTTTTTGGAATTCTGAGTACGCCATCAAATCGGGCGTCTAATTTTACATAAAAGTCCCTTTGACACCAAATTTCTATCTCATCACCGTTTCAGGCTGCAAATTATTGAAAAACACCTCTTTTTTCTCATGTTCAAAAATGGAAGGGGTCGTACCGCCCCTCCGTCACGAGATATCAAAAAACGGACCTCGGATTCGTGATCAGGGACAAAAGTTACCCCTTAGGACAAAGTTTCACACAAATCGAAGAGGGGTCGGGGCAACTGCTGTGTGAGTTGGCGGAGAATTACCCATATGAAACATTTGTGAAATTTTTCGATCATTTCGAAAACAATATTTTTTTAAATCAAGACTAACATTTTAAAAGGGCGTAATATTGAATGTTTACCGTTTCTGAAGATCCCTACTTTTATTGCATATGAATAATTTCCGTTTTTTCACTAACTGCAACTGCTGCACTAAAAATGGTATGAAAATACCAAATTTTGGTATTACTTGTTCAAATACCAGCGACCATAATGTGCTCTTGGTTGCCCAGTAATAGATGGTAAAATACCATCAAATCATACCAAAATCATGTTTGTGGAAGACCACAGGAATACCAAAATATGATTTTCCAAGGGCGCGGGAATACCTAAAAATAAAACCATGGCAATACCAAGTTTTGGTATTCAAGCAATGTTCAAAAATCCAGAAGACCTCAACTTGGTATTGAAATGGTTTTATTTTGAGGTATTATTTTAACCTTGAAATAACATGGTTTGGTATTGTTGTGGCCTTCCACATACAAGACTTTGGTATGATTTCATGGTATTTTACCGTCTATTACTGGGTAACCAAGGGCACATTTTGATCTCTGTTATTTGCCCAAGTAATACCAAAATTTGGTATAACCCGTGTTATTTACCCCTGCTCGGGATGGTCAGTATGTTTCAACGGCTTCATTGATAAAACAAATTGAATGTATTGATTCTTCATTATTTATTTGTACAAAGTGTATGCAGTTTCATGATAATTATTTTGAAAATTTTGAATTTGCTAAATTAAAAACTTTATTAATGCAATGTGCAATGGAACTGGTGATATTGACAATTTTCACTCGAACACAATTTTATAGTTTTGAACATAAAAATTTTGTTCGGGTGAAAATCACTATTGTAAGCAGTTTAATTGCATAAATAGACTTAGTCTTTATTTGAGGAGATGTAAAGGGCCAGTCATATTTTTTTTAAAAGGTCGTATCTGGCCCGCCGACCGTATTTTGGGCACTTGATGCTATGTGTTGGAATTCATAAGCTGACAATTATTTTTCAGCTTATATTAAAAATAAATATTTTGAAAAGATATCACTCATGCATTGGGTGGTAATCGATCAGCGGAAAAACGACTGTACACCCAAAGTTAAAGAACAAGGGGATAGTCCTCACGAAAAGAAACGTGAGGAAAGTGCTATTTTGCGAGGAGTATAGTCCTCTCGCGTGTTCATTCGTTCATTGGAACAGTTCATCCTATTGAGTGGCTTATATGGACAAATGATCGCCACCTAGTCACCGAACCATGGTGGCCCATACGGCAAAGGCAAAGTTCAATATACCGAAGGTCTTGGGTTCGAGTCTCGGTACCGGTACTTTTTTTTTTTTGATAGATGAACTTTTTTTGAGGATGAACCCATGAGTAAAGTACTCTCGGTAATTTCGGGATTTATCCTCTCAGTCCGCACACAGTACCATTTTACTACCGAATCGTGCTCTTTATTCTCTCGTATGACGATGTCTAGTTCTAGGTGTAGAATATGTGCTTTTTGCATATTTAAACATAAAACACTATTCCTCACAGAAGGTGTCTCCTTCACAAACTCCACATGAAATGGACACTGTCGCTGGTGAGGGGATGAGGGCGGTGCTGAACCCACGTGGTGATAAATCTCTCACCGCCGCCGCACGGTATCAATAAATGTGTTAATTTGTTATGAATAAACAGTTGAAGTAATGAGATTGGCCCGAACAAAACGACCGCACCGGGAGAGGGAGACATGAGTTATGCGCACGCAAGGACCTCGATTTCCAGGCCCCGGCGTTGGTTGGTCCCTTAATTGAGCGAGACAAAGTGCAGGTGTCGGAAGGATTTATGCGTGGGAAAGGCGTGGAAGGAATGACAGAAATTTGCTCAGTGGGTTCAGTGGGTCCAGGTGGCAAACATAAACTTGGTGCGCATACTTTGTACTGATTTGTTGAACGACCGCGTGTGGAATGCGAGATCGTTTGCAGCAAGCAGGCAAAAAAAAAACGCCATTTGTTCGAGTTAGTTAGAGTGTTGACTCTGGGCCGAGGACGAGGACGTGTCGAGGCATGCCCAGAGGTGACAGTGATTTGTAAGCTTTTGATGCAAACTTGGAGACAGGCGAAAACACGAGTCTTGGAGAATGTGATTTCTAAGAATTTGAACTCAAAAAGTGACTTTTCGAAAAGTCAAGTTTCAAGCAACTCAATAGCCAAGTAGCTTAAGCATCCAGGGGGACCACCTAAGCTGCTCGCTGTCCCGCTACGTGGCCCTCAACGCAACCTGCAACAAGTTTTATCAGCGATAACAGGGTTGCGGCATTTTGCACGCAAGCTGCATCAAGAAGAAGGGGCGGCACTCTGCTGTTCAACTCAAAGAGGGAAATTTACACGGTAGGCGTAACCAGATAATTCATCTGAGGAATGTGTTAAGGTAATATGTAGATTCTTGTACCGTTTGCTGTAATCGAAGAATTTTCTTTCGCTAGAGACGAGTTCTAAGGGAGTTCAGGAATTCTTCACACGCTTCGTCCACAGACAACTGGAACAAGTTAACTTGAAACTAATCAGATGCAAAAAAACTGAACGTTTCCAGAACTCTATCCCGAGCATGGGTAAATAACAAGGGAAATGCGTAATAATACCTTTCTCTGGTATCAATACCAAATTTTGGTATTCCTGGACCCTTTAAAATTTGTCTTAAGGATTATGCAAGAGCAAAATGTGGTATCATACCAATTTAAGGTATTGTTTTGATATTGCAAAATTGCAGAATTTGTCAATGATCGAACACCACATTTTGGTATTCTTTTGGTATTACAGTATTTTATCAAATTCCTCTGCAACTATGGGAACATTTTGACCAATTTTGACAAAATAATTAATTTTGCGCTATAATGATGTCTCAAAGCGAATGCTTTCATTCAAACCCGGAAATTTCAAACTTGATTTTAAACATTTTTTATATACCCCCTACAGAAATGACTTGAAATTGTGGAAAATTTTCTAAGTCAGGATGGCACATTTTGGTATTATTTTGGTATTAAAGTGTTTTATCAAATTCCTCTAAAACTATGGGAAAATTTTGACCAATTTTGACAAAATAATTAATTTTGCGCTAAAATGATGTCTCAAAGCGAATGCTTTCATTGAAAACCGGAAATTTCAAACTTGATTTTAAACATTTTTGATATACCCCCTACAGAAATGACTTGAAATTGTGGAAAATTTTCTAAGTCAGGACGGCACATTTTGGTATTATTTTGGTATTAAAGTGTTTTATCAAATTCCTCTGAAACTATGGGAAATCTGTTAAAAAAAATTTACGAGTTAATTAATTTTGCGCTAAAATGACTTGAAAACCAAAAATGTTAAAGATGATTTTAAAAATTAGTGTGATATACCCACTAATATTTTTTTCAAAAACGTTGAAATATCTCTAAGTCGGGATAACCAAATACTTTGAAAAACGAGTCAATCGACAGATTAATGAATTTTGGTGAATTTCAATTCAGTTTCATTTTAATAATACTTATTTTTCAATGTTGTTATTTTTCAGAAGCTTCAAGAACTTCAAACACAGGCCGTTCATCAATGACAAATGCATTCGGTGTGGTGAAGAATATCACTAATAACAACATGGAATCATCAGGTGAGTAGATTTTTGCTGTTGCATATGAATAATTTCCGTTTTTTTCACTAACTGCAACTGCTGCACTAAAAATGGTATGAAAATACCAAATTTTGGTATTACTTGTTCAAATACCAGCGACCATAATGTGCTCTTGGTTGCCCAGTAATAGATGGTATACATACAAGATTTTGGTATGATTTCATGGTATTTTACCATCTATTACTGGGCAACCAAGGGCACATTTCGGTCGCTGTTATTTGCCCAAGTAATACCAAAATTTGGTATTCCCGTGTTATTTACCCCTGCTCGGGATGTCCTACACCTTCCATTCCCACTAAAGCGCCCCCGCAATTTCATTATCGATCTCTTAGCGATTCCAAATGGCTTCCATAAATTGGCAGTAAATAATTTATATGCACATTACATCGCCAATAATCGCCGCGATGCCGGGTGTACCACCACGCCGCAGCTGCTGCTGATTCTCGCGAAGCTTTTAATAAACTGCTTTTTTGCATCTTTCCACCCACGCGTTCAAGTCACTAGCGCGGGATCGCGCAAAAGCGCGCGCTCCGCGAGCATGATTTTCATATATTTTAATATTTTAATTAAAAATGAGACATTTCCTCCCCCGAAGGCGCGGGGACGAGCACCTGGGAGAGAGATCGTAACGTACAGATGTTTACCGGCGAATCGATCGATCGGGCGAGTTGATTAGATGGGATGGCCTTCGGTCGGGGGATCAGGTTCTCCGCTAGGGTTGAGCTAGTGATGGTGATGGTTACAGCTCAGGCTAAGGGGCATCGATTGCTAAATGGGTTGTCACTCGCGGCAGGGAGTTCAACTGTGTAGTTCTAGGGTCTGTTTATGGGTAGAATGATTGTTTTTGCGAGGTATTGTAACAGGTTGAGTACATCACTACTTGATGTTGTCAGGTATCTTATTCAAATTGAATTAGGACATGAGCAACTCTCTACGAAATCAGCCGATTTCGACCATTTTTATTTTTTGTATTTTTTGATTTGACTCAAACTTTGTGGGGGCCTTCCCTATGACCAAATAAGCTATTTTGCGTCATTGGTTCACCCATACAAGTCTCCATACAAAATTGAAGTTTTCTTAATTTCACCAAAAAAAACCCACCATTTTCTAATGACGATATCTCTGCAACTAATGGTCCCATTGTCAATGTTAAGCCATGAAACATTCGTGAAATTCCTATCTTTTCGAAAAAAAAATATTTTGAAAATTTTTAAATCAAGATTCACACTTTAAAAGGGCCAAACATTGAATATTACGCCCATCTAAAATGCTAGTCTTGATTTTTTTTAAATATTTTTTTCGAAAAGATCGGAAAATTTTACGAATTTTTCATGTATTTAAATTGAAAACCGGACCATTATTTGCTGATATATGGTCATTAGAAAATGGTGGGTTGTTTTGGTGAGATTAAGAAAACTTCAATTTTCGTGTTTCTTTTTCTTAAAGCGGCTCTTTCTCAGCAACCCGAGGTCCAATCTTCAATGTTTCTTAGACAATTTTATAGCAAATTTTCTGAACTTCTAAAAAAATATTTTTAGAAACGGTCACTCATGGTTACTATTTCTAAAATTGAAAAACTGCAAATATTTCGCTAAAATCAAACTTTAGGTGGCTATATCTTGAAAACCGAGCCCTTTATCAAAAAATCTGTGAAGTACTTTTCGATTGCAAATTCAATTTTGAATTGAAAAATAATGTCAAACTTGTTTTTGCATGAAACTTCATTTTTTTCCAAAAATCACTATTTTTTCAAAAATGCATAACTCGGCGGCAGATTTTTTGACCATGTTTCTCTATGGCTCAAAAGTTGCGGATTTTTGTCCCCTAAAACAAGTCAAAAAATCTCGAAAAAAAAATACTTATTTTGGAAAATCGAGTTTTAGTGAAAAAAAAGTTGATAAAAAAATCTGCAATTTTTTATCCGTGTACCTATTTTTTTCTCAAAAGTCCTCAACAATACCTACAACTTTGCCGAAGACACCAAATTGATCAGAACATTCAGTCAAAAGCTACAGCTGTTTGAATATTTACATACCATTTTTGTATGGAGAGCAGCCAAAATTGTATGGAGACTTGTATGGATGAACCAATCACACAAAATAGTTTATTTGGTCATATGGAAAGAGCGAAATCCCCACAAAGTTTGAGCGAAATTAAAAAATACAAATAAAATCCATTTCCGGTTGAGGTAGAGAATTGCTCATGTTTTATACAAAAACCGGTATAAGGATTTACCTAGAGGGTGACGAGCGGGAATTCCCGGGAAAAAATTCTTAAAAAATAAACTAATCAGAAAAACATTTGAAAAAATCGAAATTGTTCAGAACATTGAGTGTTCAATTATCGATATTCCAGTTCGAATAAACCAATGCTTCTATAATCTTCTTACCCAGAAAGTGTAAATTTTAAATCGTCAAAACTTTCAATTACTATAAATGAGTGTAGTCAAAAGTTACTTTAAAGCTTATTTAGCAGGTACACCCCAGAAATGAAAAACTCGAGTTTTTTAATCAAACATTATTTCTAAGAAGGAAAAGTCTTTTCAAGATAAGTTCAATTTCTCGAGCATAGCAAACCTTTTAATTTTGTTTTTTTTTTTAATTCTAGGCATGTTAATTTCGCTGTATCAAGGTAATTTCCTTTTTGATGTCACTAAGTAGTTTTGGGTTTTGCATCAACCTCAATATTTAATAACATTTTGGAAATATAACTCTGCAACTCTTTGTAAAGTATAGGTCCACCAATTGTTAAAATTCTGGATTTCCGGATAACTGTTAATATTTCTTCATTTAATATTTTCCAGGTAAATATTTCTTAAATTAATATTTACAGTTGACCAAAGAAGGAAAAACAATTTTAAATTGTTGTTTTTAGTCGTTATTTATCATATTACAAAAATAAAGAT
The DNA here is from genome assembly GCF_016801865.2 of Culex pipiens pallens. Taxonomy (NCBI): domain Eukaryota; kingdom Metazoa; phylum Arthropoda; class Insecta; order Diptera; family Culicidae; genus Culex; species Culex pipiens. The sequence continues at coordinate 76,325,147 of NC_068939.1, forward strand.
ACTGGGAAATTACATATTAGCCAATTTGAAATTTTTAAAAATCTAATAGCAAGTTCATGCAAAAAGCTTCAGAATTCAGAAAAATACCGTCATCAGGGGTGACAATGGGTTTGGGGGTGAGATTGGGTCATTCTGTGAACTGTAAAACGAAGCTACCTAAATTAACGTTTCATTGAATAAGTTTTAATCAATTGTAACTGAATTGGTTGAAAAGTAACAAATTTATTACATTTCTGTTAAATTATTGGCACTATTGCATAGTTTAAAACTGGAGTTTTTTTTGAAAAGGTCCTATAAACCAAATTTTCATTTTTTTGCTTTTTGGGTGTTTTTGAATACCCCTGACTCAAGGCGGTTCTAAAAACACTCAAAAAGCAAAATTTAAAATTTGGTTTATAGGTCCTTTTTAAAAAAACTCCAGAAAAAAACTCCCGGGTCCCGGGAATTCCCGGGAAATAGCAAAATACAACTCTCGATTCCCGGGAAATTGATAATCTCGAGAATCGTCACCCTCTAGATTTACCCTTTTCCAGACAATTTTGTTTCGAACCAAAAGACCTCAAAAATCAATGTCATGCAGAAATTAAACAAAAACACAAGAATAGATTTAGTACAACAACAAAAAAAGGTAATTTACTAAATCTTACATTAAAGTACTGACACTCCTCCCACACCACACTGCCTTTACCGGCATCGATCTCGATCCCACGTGCGAACCTCAACTTCTGCTAGCCCTACCAAACCCTCCCTACCCTGCCGTACACCCTTCTGGGAGCTCAACAGTTTTGCGCAGATAATTACCAGCCGATCGGAGGCAGCTGGCAGCGCCACACTTGGCAGTCTTGGAACCTTTTGTTGTTGAGCAAACTGATTTACATCCACCCATAAACCAGTCGACGAGATCGCTGCGCCACTTCAACTCCGCAGCGGGGCTCGCCAGATATTGACAGTCAGCCCAAGTGGTCCCAAGGCCAAACCACTCGCGCCCACGACTTAAAATCCGAATCGCACACACAACCGCCCCCGGAAAACAATTGGATCCGTCGATTGTCCCGGGGGGCAATTTCCAGGTGGTGGGGGTTTCGGTTTGGGAAGCGAATTGTGGGACAATTTTGACGTTTTTTTGTAAAATTTAAAATTGTTAAGTCTGAAAACTTTTAAATTTATTTAATTATTACTTTTCGACACAAGTGCTGAAAAGTTGAACTTTCCGTGTAAATAAAACGACCTGCTTATCGCTACCAAAAATATCTATACCAATTTGTTAGCACTAAGTTAGCACAAGTCTTATTTCGAAAAATAATGCTTTTCCACATTGTTTAAAACAATGCCTGCATCTTACCTCAGTGTGCCACTCTGCACCACGATCTTGACCATCACCCATATCGCCGCATGCCCTGCCAGCTTTGAGCGATCAATCCGATGCATTTATCCCCCGCCGCCCCCTGCAGAGCGCGTGTCCAAGATATCAGACATTCCGTGCCATTTGCTGGAGGGCGGACCGGATTATACGCGGCCGCACCAAGCGATCACCACCGGCGGCGGTGGCCGTGTCGATCTGAATGCATCTCAATTAAGCTTTAATGAGTCTAAATCACACCAACTACCGGAGTTTTGCAGTGGAGGGCCTTAAGTTATGTTATGCATCGGCAGTAGCCGAGTGGGGATATGTTCACACCTTAACTTCATGGGACGAGTGATATGGGGGCTTATATCAGTGCGGCACGATCGCGGTAGTGTAGCGGCTCAGTAGCAGCAGCAGGTCGTGGACACCCACGCACGCGTGCCCACAGGGTCCTTCAAATGGCCAGATTGAAAGTGGTAACCAGCAGGGGGTGACCAACTGACAAGTAGTTATCGGTTGCTGGTCTTGGAAATGTGTGGTAAATTTTGTATGTACCATGTTCTTTTTTTAAGTTACTTTTTTCAAACGATTCTCGATTTCCCGAGCAGGGGTAAATAACACGGGAATACCAAATTTTGGTATTACTTGGGCAAATAACAGCGACCAAAATGTGCCCTTGGTTGCCCAGTAATAGATGGTAAAATACCATGAAATCATACCAAAATCTTGTATGTGTAACGGCACAACAATACCAAACCATGTTATTCCAAGGGTAAAATAATACCTCAAAATAAAACCATTTCAATACCAAGTTGAGGTCTTCTGGATTTTTGAACATTGCTTGAATACCAAAACTTGGTATTGCCATGGTTTTTTTTTTTAGGTATTCCCGCGCCCTTGGAAAATCACATACGGGTCATTCCATCTGAAGCGGAACAGCATTTGAAAATTACCCTCTCCGATCCTGCTCAAATTTGGCAGGGCTGTTGATACTAGGTCGGATACCGATGCAAAATAGGCTTTGTTTACCATTGGCAATTACGGCTTTTTGACTTAACCTGCCAAACATACGAGAATTTCCCCTATTAGCCATTTGAATAAATATTTGCGTAAAATTATAAAAAGATAAATTAAATTAACTATCTCCCAGAACACCAGGTAGCAGTTATTGATCAGCCCGCCTGTGTGCTTCTAGCAGATGCGGCGAATGAAGCTGATGTAGGTAATCTCGAAAACACAAAACTTTAAAATTCGATATCTCTGGAACGAAACATATTCATTTCTGTCGATAAGTGATTCTTATGTAAAATTGGCCGGGGAACACGATGGTGAGGTCAAATAAAAAAAATAAGTTGGGGTGTTTTGAGATACGGCCGTTTAAAGTTTTCAATTGCGCAATACAGGTAGAAAAACTAAATTAATCTAAATTTTGATCACGGAAATGGATTCTACGTCCAATTTCCTTCAAAATTGAGTCTAAGACCGACCCTCTAAGATTTGTGGTTCCTGAGCTATCGCCGTTTGAAACTAGGAAGTTTGGTTAAAAATCGCCAAAAAGTCGTTTTTTTGGGGAGGTACAAAAATGGAGGGGGTGGTCCGATTTGGATGAAATTCGGGATTCTTACATGTTTTGATAGTATCAACAGCTCTGCCAAATTTGAGCAGGATCGGAGAGGGTAATTTTCAAATTTGCACTTTTTCGTGCACAGTTGAGATGGAATGACCCATACATGATTTTGGTATGATTTCATGGTATTTTACCATCTATTACTGGGCAACCAAGAGCACATTATGTTCGCTGGTATTTGAACAAGTAATACCAAAATTTGGTTTTTTCATACCATTTTTAGTGGAGCAGTTGCAGTTAGTGAAAAAACGGAAATTATTCATATGCAACAGCCAAATCTACTCACCTGATGATTCCATGTTGTTATTAGTGATATTCTTCACCACACCGAATGCATTTGTCATTGATGAACGGCCTGTGCTTGAAGTTCTTGAAGCTTCTGAAAAATAACAAGATTGAAAAATAAGTATTATTAAAATGAAACTGAATTGAAATTTACCAAAATTCATTAATCTGTCGATTGACTCGTTTTTCAAAGTATTTGGTTATCCCGACTTAGAGATATTTCAACGTTTTTGAAAAAAAATTTAGTGGGTATATCACACTTATTTTTAAAATCATCTTTAACATTTTTGGGTTTCAAGTCATTTTAGCGCAAAATTAATTAACTCGTGAAATTATTTTAACAAATTTCCCATAGTTTCAGAGAAAATTGATGAAACCTTTCAATATTCAAATAATACCAAAATGTGCCATCCTGACTTAGAAAATTTTCCACAATTTCAAGTCATTTCTATAGGGGGTATATCAAAAATGTTTAAAATAAAGTTTGAAATTTCCGGTTTTGAATGAAAGCATTCGCTTTGAGACATCATTTTAGCGCAAAATTAATTATTTTGTCAAAATGGGTCAAAATTTTCCCATAGTTGCAGAGGAATTTGATAAAATACTGTAATACCAAAAGAATACCAAAATGTGGTGTTCAATCATTGACAAATTCTGCAATTTTGCAATATCAAAACAATACCTTAAATTGGTATGATACCACATTTTGCTCTTGCATAATCCTGAAGACAAATTTTAAAGGGTCCAGGAATACCAAAATTTGGTATTGATACCAGAGAAAGGTATTATTACGCATTTCCCTTGTTATTTACCCATGCTCGGGTTACGCAACTTTTTTGCCTTTCTTACTAAAGAAAGGTATAGGTTTTACTTTAAGCCAGGACGTCATTTCCAGCTTCGTAAATATGACGATTCAGCATGAATTTTAAACCGAAAAATCGCTAAAAAATCACACTGCATCGATTTTCGACGCTCTATCGATTCACCTTGATAGAACTCGTCTATCTCGAACCCTCGAATTTTGAGAAAATAAATTCCGTGGAGGTCGAGTGATGTTCGTATGTGGTAAAATTTTGCAAAATTTTGTGTCGCGCCGTTCTCAGCTCTCATAAATCCGATTTCGATTCTCCTAAATGCAGATGAAAGCTAGTGTGCTGAACCTGGGCGAGTTGCCGCGCAAATTTCGAATTATCCATTTGTTTTCGGATGCGGCCAGACTTTTCCAGAAAATACACAGTTTCCAAATGAAAATATGGTCCAATTTTTTCAGTTTCATATCTTTTATTTATCTCAAAAATTGCATTTTTCGAGCTCTACAACCTCCCAAATTTTCATCCAGATTCATAATATGGTTCTGGAGTTAGAGCCGTTTGATTGACCTACCATAAGAAACAAAATCCCTAGAAAAAGGTAAAAGCCCACCTGGTGACCTTCGCCAACATTTTTCATTTCTGATTTTATTCGAAATTTCTTGCTACATTCATAGTACAGACCATGAGTGAGCATCTAAAACAAATTTGACATCGATCGGCAATCCCGATCAATTTTTAGAACGATTTACTTTTTGCCTTTCTTACTAAAGAAAGGTATAGGTTTTACTTTAAGCCAGGACGTCATTTCCAGCTTCGTAAATATGTCGATTCAGCATGAATTTTAAACCGAAAAATCGCTAAAAAATCACACTGCATCGATTTTCGACGCTTCGTCGCCAAGTCGACAAGTTGTCAAGTTGAGCTTCGAATACTGGCGCGAGAATGCTGGCGCATATGTTTCGGCTCGACTTATACTCGTTCGTAGTAGCTTGTCTACCGATGTTTCCTTCAACATGTAAGATATCGTAGCTTTTCGGTTTATTTTGCTCTGTCCGTTTTTGCATAACTGTCCAATGTTAATGCAAAACTTTTTTGCTATAGGACATTCATCCGGGTACAATCAATTTGTTTCCCGTGTGCTCCTAAAATCGCCTTTAAGTAGGCTTCATTTGTCGTGTCGTTTTATTAAACAGAGTTCATTGGATTCCAATAGGAGCTTTCGAAGCTTCTAAGCTTTATATCGTTTTCAAAGTTTTCAATGCTCGCGACGCCAATGGCTATCTACCTAAGGTATTGCGATTGAGTGTGTAGTGGTGCGGTTGTAAAAATATCTATCTCTGACTCTCTCACTTTCGTAGACGCTGAATGGCAAGCTTCCCACTGTGCGGTTAACTCGGTTTTGCTTTGCGCCTGCTTTGTTCGGTTTTTGGGCTCGTACCAAAACTAGAAAACCAAAACCGCGGTGTGTGTCGTCACTTGCGCATTGGAAGCTAAGAATTTGTACGATTAAAAATATTCGATAGGTGAAAATTGTGTTTTCAATTTCTTTTAGAAAACACATCATTAATAATACCTTGCTTTCATCATAAGATTTTTTGTATCAAGTCGATGTTGTGAATTGAGAGAAGTTATATTCTTTAGTAAGAAAGGCTCTATCTCACCCCGGGTGGGATTAAATCGGGTTTTTAAGTCATGATCTAATATGAGGATGTCCATAGTCCATAAATTGAGAATATGACTTAAATTTAGAATCTTTACGATTTCATAATTTGTCAGAAATCTTAGCAACTAAGGGTCATATCAACAAAGCTGAAAAAAGCAAAAAATAGAGAATTTTCTCAGGTTGGCAAACATGGGCACTGAATTTAAAAATGTATAACTGCGATTATTTTGGAAAAAGTTACCTGAAAATGGCTATAACTTGAAAACTTTATCAAAATTTCACCAAAGTACTTTTTGACTGTAAATTTGATTATACATCGAAAAATTATGTTATAACGTTTTTGCGATCACTTTTTCGATTTAAAAAAAAATGAGCATTGATTCGAAAATTCGTAACTCGGTCAAAGATGTTTTACACATTCTGGAAATTTCTGTAAAGTTGACATCAACCTTAAAACATTTAAAAAAATGAAAATAGTGTTTATTGTTCAAATCAAGCTTCCTTTACAAATAGGGAAATTTAAAATCATCAAAAAAAAAAATACTGTTTATCTTTTATGACAAAGAACTTTGTCCTAAGGTTTCTATACGTGGTGTCAATCCAAAATTTTCGCGAAGCGAAAACGTTACGTGACGAATTCCCCTCTCGGCAAATTTCCCCTCTTTTTGGTGCACGCTGGTTGGATGAACGAACGTTTCCCAATCAGTCGATCGAGAGACGTGAGATTGATGTATCTAAAATCTCCCCCACTCCACCTCATAATTTTCGGATCGTCGACGAGCCAACAAAACTCGGCTCGGTCGGTCCCGAAAATTCATTCTATTGCTGGACGTCGACGAGAACGCATCAGAAGCAGATGGCCTGGTGGCCCGGTAGCAGACGCCCTGGAGGTCCGAGAGCAGATGGCTTGAAGGCAAGGACCAGCTAAGACATGCCAGTCGCGGGAGTCGATCATTGGAACTGGTCACCACCTGGACTGGAGTGGCCGGAGGCCCCAGGGATGTTCCGATGGGGGGACATTTGCCGGACCGTAAGAGTTGGGGCAATATGGGTATCAAACTTTATGGTTTTTGATACCGGACATGAAATTTGACATTTTGGCAGTAGTGGCCACAATCCGGAGTGGCCGGAGGCCCCGCGGATGTTCCGATGAGGGGACATTTGCCGGACCGTAAGAGTTGGGGCAATATGGGTATCAAACTTTATGGTTTTTGATACTGGACATGAAATTTGACATTTCGGCAGTAGTGGCCACAATCCGGAGTGGCCGGAGGCCCCGCGGATGTTCCGATGGGGGACATTTGCCGGACCGTAAGAGTTGGGGCAATATGGGTATCAAACTTTATGGTTTTTGATACTGGATATGAAATTTGATATTTTGGCAGTAGTGGCCACAATCCGGAGTGGCCGAAGGCCCCGCGGATGTTCCGATGGGGGGACATTTGCCGGACCGTAAGAGTTGGGGCAATATGGGTATCAAACTGTATGGTTTTTGATACTGGATATGAAATTTGATATTTTGGCAGTAGTGGCCACAATCCGGAGTGGCCGGAGGTCCCGCGGATGTTCCGATGGGGGGACATTTGCCGAACCGTAAGAGTTGGGGCAATATGGGTATCAAACTTTATGATTTTTGATACTGGACATAAAAAGTTGCATTTGGCCATTATCTGAAACTAAGCAGTTAAAATATATTGCTTATTAGGCAGGAAGTAATAAATAGATTACTGCGATGCACATTTTTTTGTGCCACTGCGAAAATCTGTTTCTGGAAATTTAAAATAACTATCTCGTAATCATTAAGAGCCCTGTAAGGTAGTGCAAAAACATTCCCGCATCTTGGTAACTTTCGAATGGTGAAGGAAAGTAAATTGATTTCACTTCGATTTCTATTTCAGCTCCACTTGCAATTTCCGTCCCCTTAGTTCGATAGGACGGTTATTATAAGGGGGGAATTTGGACCGGACATTCTAATCGAAAATTTCAACAATCATCTTGAAAAGTTCTTTGTCATACTGGTCATGTGTAACATAACCACCTGCACCTTTTTTTCATTGCGGTCCTTATCCATACCTACAATTTTGCCGAAGACACCGAATCGATCAAAAAATTCCTTCAAAAGATACAGATTTTTGAATTTCCATGTACAGTCCAATTAGAGTTTTGCGACCCCATTTTAGTCAAATATGAATAGCCGATTGCTTTGTAAATAGTAAAATGCATTTTTTTTTTCAACATTTCGTTACTGCCATTTTGGCCGCCATCTTGGATAAAAAAAGTAAATTCCTTTAGCGTAGTTTAGGGGTCATACTTAAGCTCGGCAATCAAAAATAAGACAGCGGGAAACATTTGTTTTTTCGTGATTCGATTATCCGTAGTGAAATTTTTCCAAAGCCTTCGGATAATCGAGTCGGGACTGTATCATTTTTGTGTGGGCAGCTGCCAAATTTGTATGGAAAATTATTCGAACAAACTTATGATGCAATGTGGCTTTTTTTTTGGCACTCTAAAGGCTCCAAAAATGTTTCAGTCGGATTAGAAAAAATACAAAGTTAAAATTAAAAAAAGCCGACATCGTAAGGAATTGCTCAAATCAAAAGCATATTGACGATTTGTCCCTTTTGACGTATAAGTCATATTTTTCAAATTATTTTTTGGAAGAGAATCAGAATATTTCATATTTTTATTAACACTTTATCATTAACGTTTAGAAAATTAAGACTGACTTGTGTCAGAGATTGAAAACTTCAATCTTTCTGATTTTTTTTATCTCAGCAACCAGAGGTCAAATTTACTATGTTATTGATCAATATTTTAAAAATCGGAAAACTAAAATTTTTGCCGGGAAATAAATCTTGAAGTGGTCTTCTAAAACGTTAAAAAACATTTAAAATAAATTAAAAGATGTTTTGCAACTTTCTTTGTTGATGTTTTTTTAATGTTTTTAGGCTGGTAAAAATATTGTTAAAAGTTTTTGTCACCCCCTCCCCTTCAAAATTGGCCAGAAAAATCAGGGGCAAAAAAATATTTTTACAATAAACTTCAAAATTTTAATGAAAATTCAAGTGCAACCAGCTGGAATCAAATTAAAATACATTCTCCTGCGTTTAAAATCATTTTTAGCATGTTTGGGTTTATTAAAAAATCTTAAGATTTTTTGAAAATTTTCGATGCAATTTTTTTTTTTCGATACAATTTTTGTTTTTGTCAGATCTTAGATTTTTTGAAAACTAATGATTGCAAAACAACTGAACTAGTGTAAAATGCATTTTAAAACACTTTTTTCATTTAAATATGAAGACTATGGCTTGTTATTTAAATTTTTATAATTTTTTTATTTTTTGCCCCAGGGCTAGGGCCGAGGGACAAAAACTTTTTTAAATATTTGCATCGGCCTTGTTGATATTTACAACATTGCCGAGGACACCAAATCGATCAGAAAAATTCTCAATAGATACAGATTTTCAAATATTGGATGAACCAATGACACAAAATGGCTTCTTTGGTCAAAGGAGAGATTTCTACAAAGTACGAGCCAAATTTAAACTAACAAAATCAAAACCATTTCCGGTTTTGGTGAAGCTTTAGATCCTAGCTTCATAAAAATCCTGCTACTGCTAATTTTTTATGATTTTTATAACTCTCCTCGATAAGTAAGTTCAGTATTTTCAGTCATTTAACACAATTGTTAGGATTGTTAATTTTCTAATTTTATCCATGAAATGTGTCAAAAATATGTCTTCAAAAAGTTTACATTTTTGAATACGCTTAGGCATATCTTAAAACAACAACTTAAGCAAAGTTATGAGCGATGTAAAATGGCTTCTAATAGTTTCTAGCTACTGCAAAATTAGTTTCGGGCTGTGACAATTTTAACAAGCTGGTTAAAGTATGTGACTGCTTGGGCAAATTAAGTTCATAATTATTCAGAGTCTACAAAAATTTCCAAAGCTGATACAAAATGGTTAGAAAAAATAGATTGACTTGATTGCACACAGTTTTAAGGGATTTGCTACAATTTAATGAGCTGCAACAAATCTCTGTTTTATCCCACTCAAAGTAACACATTTCCTGCAGATCACCTTTTCCCAGTCCCATAAATTAAACACCCAAGACAGACCCGCTCAGTGGTGCTTCATCAATTTGTTTGCCCAGCAATTACAATCAAATTAAATTAGGCACATGCAAAACGCCAATACCATTCGAGAGACATTAGTATTCGCGGTCTTTCGCGGCAGCAGCGAATCCAATAAATTATCATTAGTCGTTTTTTTAATCGAAAGTCACCCGCCGAGCCGCAGCATTAGCATAGCAAAAACCTTCCACCTTAATACAAGTTAAGGCGCAAGGTTCCTCTTCTGTCTGCGACAACAGCAGCAAATAGATTGCAATTTGTTAGGTCCAACAGCATCATTAAGGCTCACAACAAATTCTCGCTAATCCGTTAATTTTGTGGCCTTTCGCGACAAGTTTTTCGCTAATGTTTCCCCATCTTCGTTTTCTTCTTTTTTTTGCGGGAAAATGTTGTTTTATTTTATGGTCGAGGCCATCGGTGAAGGGAAAATAATGACTTTATGTGCAGCAGCAGCAGCAACATTAAAGTGGCAGCATCAGGTTCAACAGGTAGCACTAGAACGGGGTTGCAATAGGTGCAGAGTCCTACCAGTTCGTCGCAGCAGGTGTCGGATGATGCAATGTAAGGTTGGCTTGACTTTCATAGCCAACGGCTTCTTCTCGCGTGTATTCGGAAGCAGCAGTGCACAAGTTTAGCACTCGAAGGTCAATCTGGTTCTGGATGTTGTACAAACCACGTAATCGTTTATTGTGGCAACTTTTGTACAACGATTCGCTCGCCAAAATCGTTGCACTTAATTGAGGCCTGCGTGGGCTACCATTTAGTGCTGCACCACAAAACAATCTTCTTTGCCCACGACCTGTCACTTTGGAACCTGCAGTCCGGTAGAGAACGGAAGGAAGCAGCGCCAAAACAGCTGATCCGCGGCGTGTTGTTCCACTTTGCGACCTGCAACAGGTTCCAGCAGGCGCAGTTAAAAAAGATTAACGATGCAGAATGGAATGCAACCCGGCGTGTGTGTGGAGGTTGATTATTGTTATTGTCTTACTTGGCTCGCCACGCCACGTTAAAGTCACCTTAACGACCCGTTCTCCAGCAGCGAGTGAGCTGCACGTTAAGCAGCCCCCACACTCTTACCGGGCCGCACTCGAAGAGTTGAACCAATCGATCGACAGCTCACTTTGACAGGTTCAACACGAACGGCGCGGCGGGTGAGTTGTTGGAAGTTTTAGCGATGAATTCTAAAATGATGCATCTCTTGTTTCTTCTCAAACCCATTTCTGACGAAAATTTAGCATTGTAAAATTGTATCAACTTGTCGCATGTCAATTTTGACCCAATGTCTCGGCAACTAACATTTTATAACACCCTTTTGAAATGGTAGTCTTGATTCAACCAATTATAAATATTGTTTTCAAAAAGATCGATAATTTCACGACATCAATATGGCAATATCTTGAAAACGACAAAAATATCTGTAGGGTACTTTTCGATTGCAAATTCAAATTTACATAAAAGAATGAAGTCAAAATTCATGTGTAAAATTTCGATTTTTTTTTCTAAAACCCCGATTTAATCCCACCTGGGGTGAGATAGAGCCAGCGCCAGCATTACTCGCGTCTGCATGTGAAGCTCAACTTGAGCAATTCTCTACCAAAACCGGAAATGGATTTTATTTGTATTTTTTGATTTGGCTCAAACTTTGTGGGGGCCTTCCCTATGACCAAATAAGCTATTTTGCGTCATTAGTTCACCCATACAAGTCTCCATACAATTTTGGCTGCTGTCCATACAAAAATGGTATGTAAATATTCAAACAGCTGTAACTTTTGAGTGAATTTTCTGATCAATTTGGTGTATTCGGCAAAGTTGTAGGTATTTTTGAGGACTTTTGAGAAAAAAATAGGTTCACGGAAAAAAAATTGCAGATTTTTTTATCAACATTTTTTTTTTTACTAAAACTCAATTTCCCAAAATACGTATTTTTTGATTTTCGAGATTTTTTGATATGTTTTAGGGGACAAAAATCTGCAACTTTTGAGCCATAGAGAAACATGGTCAAAAAATCTGCCGCCGAGTTATGAATTTTTGAAAAAATAGTGATTTTTGGAAAAAAATCGAAGTTTTATGCAAAAACAAGTTTGACATTACTTTTTAATGCAAAATTGAATTTGCAATCGAAAAGTACTTTACAGATTTTTTGATAAAGGGCTCCGTTTTCAAGATATAGCCACCGAAAGTTTGATTTTAGCGAAATATTTGCAGTTTTTCAATTTTTAAAAATAGTGACCATGAGTGACCATTTCTAAAAATATATTTTTTGAAAAGTTCAGAAAATTTGCTATAAAATTTTCTAAGAGACATTGAAGATTGGACCTCTGGTTGCTGAGATAGAGCCGCTATGGCTCAAAAGTTGCGGATTTTTGTCCCCTAAAACATATCAAAAAATCTCGAAAATAAAAAAATACGTATTTTGGGAAATTGAGTTTTAGTAAAAAAAAATGTTGATAAAAAAATCTGCATTTTTTTTCCGTGTACCTATTTTTTTCTCAAAAGTCCTCAACAATACCTACAACTTTGCCGAATACACCAAATTGATCAGAAAATTCACTCAAAAGTTGGTCATAGGGAAGGCTCCCACAAAGTTTGAGTCAAATAAAAAAATACAAAAAATAAAAATGGTCGAAATCGGCCGATTTCGTAGAGAGTTGCTCATATAGCTTTACTTCGTTTGATACACCCAAAACTGGCAGCGCTAGTCTGAGAGAATGATGATCTCGAGTCGAGAGAATAGTGGTACCATTCACGGACGCAGAGAACACAGCTCGAGATGGGCGATAGAACTATTCTCTCGAGGTTCATTTGCAAAAAAGTTCATCCGTCAAACAAAAAACCAAAAGTGTCGACAACGGGAATCGAACCAGAGACCTTTGACAAACCAATCCAATGACTTAGCTGCCTCGGCCACCACAGCTTGGTGACCAAGGAGAAGTCAGAAGTCGATGTATGACACTTGTTGGAGATTTATTGATTCAACTAACGAATGAACTCATTTGTTATGATGGTGTGAGTTGGTACCATTATTCTATCGATTTTGGCACTGAGCCCTCAATAAATTTTGAGAGAACGATTATCTCGACTCTGAATTTTGGGTGTATCCATATTGCAAACATTGAAAAGTTGAATATCCATATTGCAAACATTGAAAAGTTGTTTTGTAAAAAAAAACAGTTTTTAACAGGAAAAACTCTAATGAACTTTCGCTTCGTGAGATACCCTTAGTTCAAATTTCGAAAATTTGAGTTTCTTTCAAAAAAAAAAAAAAAAATAAAAACATTAATAATTTGAAAATGCATATCAAACGTTTTACTTCCCCATCCAATAGAAGGCGTGATCAGGCCAGTCTCGTCTCGAAAAATTCCACCAGGTCCGTCTGGGATTGAACCCAGGCCTGATGGAGTAAGAGGCTACCACGCTAACCACTACACCACCGGACTCGCTCGAAATAAAAAAACTAACTTAATCCACCTATGTGGTTGGAGCCTTCCTCACTCATTACCAACAATGGCTGTACACAAATTTCATCTATTTTTTAGATCCGGAATAAAAAAGTACATCAATATCACTTAAGTGGCCATATCTCGAGACAGGGTTGCCAGATCATCAATGTTTTGGACTCGTTGGAAAGGTCTTTTGATAATCTAACCAACGATGGGTCGGATGGTGGATCCGGACATAGTTTACATACATTAAAGTGAGATCCGGCTTCCAAAAAGTACTAAATATCACTAAAGTGGCCATATCTCGAGACAGGGTTGCCAGATCTTCAATGTTTTGTACTCGTTGGAAAGGTCTTTCGATAACCTAACCAACGATGGGTTGGATAGTGGATCCGGACATAGTTTACATACATTAAAGTGAGATCCGGCTTCCAAAAAGTACATCAATATCACTTAAGTGGCCATATCTCGAGACAGGGTTGCCAGATCTTCAATGTTTTGGACTCGTTGGAAAGGTCTTTTGAAAACCTTACCAACTATGGGTTGGATGATGGATCCGGACATAGTTTACATACATTTAAGTGAGATCCGGATATATGTGAAAACACATTTTTATACATAACTTTTGAACTACTTATCGAAACTTCAGTCTGTATAAAACTCGATCTATGGGACCCTAAACCAAGTCGAATGCAACAGGTTCGGGTCAAATCGGTTCAGCCAGTGCCGAGAAACACGAGCTAGTTTGTTGGTCACATACATACATACACACACACATACACACAGACATTTGTTCAGTTTTCGATTCTGAGTCGATATGTATACATGAAGGTGGGTCTACGACGTTTTTATACAAAGTTCATTTTTAGAGCAAGATTATAGCCTTACCTCAGTGAGGAAGGCAAAATGAAACATATTTTGTGAAAATTTCAACAACAAAAAAAAACTAACTTAATCCACCTATGTGTTTGGAGCCTTCCTCACAACAATGGCTGTACACAAGTTTCATCTATTTTTTATATCCGGCTTCCAAAAAGTACATCGATATCACTTAAGTGGCCATATCTCGAGACAGGGTTGCCCGATCTTCGATGTTTTGCACTCGTTGGAAAGGTTTTTTGATAATCTAACCAACAATGGGTCGGATGATGGATCCGTATAAAGTTTACATACATTTAAGTGAGATCCGGCTTCAAAAAAGTACATCAATGTCACTTAAGTGGCCATATCTCGAGACAGGGTTGCCAGATCTTCAATGTTTTGGACTCGTTGGAAAGGTCTTTTGATAACCTAAACAACAATAGATCGGATAGTGGAGCCGGACATAGTTTACATACATTTAAGTAAGATCCGGCTTCAAAAAAGTATATAAATATCACTTAAGTGGCCATATCTCGAGACAGGGTTGCCAGATCTTCAATGTTTTGGACTCGTTGGAAAGGTCTTTTGATAACCTAACCAACGACGGGTTGGATAGTGGATCCGGACATAGTTTACATACATTAAAGTGAGATCCATATGTATGTGAAAACACATCTTCATACATAACTTTTGAACTACTTATCGAAACTTCAATCTGTATAAAACTCGATCTATGGGACCCTAAACCAAGTCGAATGCAACAATTTCGGGTCAAATCGGTTCAGCCAGTGCCGAGAAACATGAGCTAGTTTGTTGGTCACATACATACATACACACACACATACACAACACACAGACATTTGTTCAGTTTTCGATTCTGAGTCGATATGTATACATGAAGGAGGGTCTACGACGTTTTTATACGAAGTTCATTTTTAGAGCAGGATTATAGCCTTACCTCAGTGAGGAAGGCAATACCGCTCTAATAAAATGAAAACGCATACAAAATTTTATTTCTTTTGATACCCATATTGCAAATTATGAAAATGTGAGTATTTTCAAAAAATACTCTATATTGTATAAAAATCATTATTAACAATAAAAAAAACAGTAATGAAATTTCATTTCGTTTGATACCCACACTCCAAATATAAAAAAATAGTATTTTCCAAAAAATACGGTATGTTGTTAAAATTTTTAGCATTTAAAAAATAACTATAAAAAAGCGAAAAAGACATACAAGATTTTGCTAACTACGGTATTCTTTAAACAATGTTGTATATTTATAATTCGTAACTCTCTACATTTTCAAACAATATGTTCTTAGTGAAAACATTGAAAAATTATCACGATTAGGTTGAATTAAGTCGATTTTAAAATGAGTTATCCTCTACTATAGGCGATAAGGTTATGGCCGATTGAATTATCGAAATGACGATAACGATAGCGATAGATTATCGTTATCGTCCCGACCATGATTGACAGTAGGTTACAAAATTAAAAAAAATGGAAAATCATAAGAGATACCCCTTGATTCTTTAGGTAAAATTAAGCAACTGTGCAATTTTTTAACCAAATCGTTTAAGGGTTAAAGGTCGCTTTTTATCGTTGAAGTTTTGAATGGAAAAATTCAAAAAAATGTAAGGGGAAAAGCAAAAATTCCAAAATTCCGTCAAAAGGTGGCATTAAATGGGTCGGATCATTGTCAAGTGTAAAATTCTTATGTAATATTTTTTTATTAAAACAACTTTGTCGACGACTGCAAAACGATCCGAGTTATGCGACCCTTAATTCTTAGCTGATTTCGCTCAAAATTTTCACATTGCTTATTATTGTTGCCTAAGGAATCGAATCACTGGTATCAATTTTTTATTGCCAAAATTATATGGGGCTTGTACGGGTGAACAAATGACAAAAAAGGTTTCATTGGTCATGAAAAGGCCCCCTCAAAGTTTGAGTCAATTAAAAAAATACAAAAAATAAAAATGGTCGAAATCGGCCGATTTCGTAAAGAATTTCTTATTAACAAAAGTCGCTTTGTCGGATTTCGTATCAGTGCAGGAAAATTATATTTACTTATGAAAATGGTAGTATTTGGCACAACTTACATGTTCCAAAATTTGCTTGCGTTTGATAGCGCAACTTTATTCAAATGATTTCCATCAACGCCAGCTTCTTTTGTCATTACAATTGATCGTTTGAATTATCTGTCATGAATATCTGAACATTGGTTGTATTTATGTCCATGGACATTTTAAGTAGTAGATTGTATTACGATTTTCTACCAGAAATTTAACGGGATCAAGATGATTACCCTCATTCTGGCTTCCCCTCAGTGAAAGTTGGTATAAAGTTGATCACCGAAACTGAAACCGCAAAAGTAGGTCCCAGTTTGCGACCGAAATAAGTTCAACAAAATACCTGCCATGCTGAACCGATCTGCATGGAAAGTGTTTATACTTTTGGCACTGGCCATCGGATCGTTCGGCAAACGTGGATTCAATTTGGATAAACCCATTGAACTGAGCCACTTCAGGGGCGTGATTGCCCCCACCGATATACTGTGTTTGAAATTTTACATCGGCAAGAAGACGACCCTTCCGCTGCAGGTCCCAGTGTTGACCAATGTAAGTTTTTAATTTGAAATTGATTATGATAAATTTTTAAAATATTTTTTTTCAGATTCCTCTGAGTGCCATCAAGGCAACCGCTTGGGAGTTTAACAAAAT
This sequence comes from Culex pipiens pallens, assembly GCF_016801865.2. Classification (NCBI taxonomy): domain Eukaryota; kingdom Metazoa; phylum Arthropoda; class Insecta; order Diptera; family Culicidae; genus Culex; species Culex pipiens. Next base: position 76,342,044 of record NC_068939.1, read on the forward strand.
TGGCTTCAAAATGGACATCCAAATTGGCGGTTTGGGAGCCACAACGACGATTCTTAACTTTCACGGGCCAGAAAAGACAAAGTTCGCCATTGAGGTGGAGTGTTACTGCACTGCTGCACCACCGCCGCCACCACCAGTGAATGCACTGGCTCCACCAGCTCCGGCTCCAGTTGATCCACCACCACTAGCAGTTAATTTCAAATAAAGTGTTTATTTATTTTAAATTTTGAGGATTGATTTGTCATTTTTTTCAAAACGGATAAACTGTTTAAAATTTTAACTAGAAAGGGGTTTTTGAATATCTGATAATCTTTTCTGACAAACACGTCGACATGCCTACCAAGCTGCAATGTTATGCAGCGAGTCAGGCATTTTCTTTCAAATAACTCTCTTTTAACATCCACCGTCCCACCGTCATCTGCATCTGCCCCCGCGCCCAGCTGGGCCCCAGGATTGACCGGAGAGTACGCGACTTGATTGATGATTTCTGTCATGCACCGCGAATGGCTTCATCTTGAAAAGCTGCACTTGAGGAGAGGATCAACAACAAAGACCGTCAACCGTGTGTGGTGGTTTGGCGAATGGGGTCTATTCAGTTATTTCACGTTCTTTCTTTCGTGTTAATTGAATTATTATTCACTGGCCGCCAGTCACGACGACTGATTAGTCTTTTGTGAGTGGGAATTTGCATAAATTGCACCTTGGGGGCTTAGTTTGGTCAAGTGTACGGATTAGTTGAATTGTTTCTGGTTTGATTATATATTAATATTATTTTAGCTTAGTTATTCGATCAAAATACACAAACAGAGGCAAATATTTTTTTTGAATATAATAAGCCATCTAAAAATGTCAAAACAAATGTAAGAATATTTTGATATCATTTTAAAATTATCAAAAAATCACAATTTCACAATCTTCGTGTTTTTGGATTTGTCATTTTAAACTTATTATTTTTCGAATGTGAATCATCCAAAGCCAATTTGAGTTTTGTATTTCTGAAGTGCCAAACAAAAAAATAGGCAATTTTATATTATTAAATATTACTCTAAAATGAATTGAAGAAATGCTTTAATGATGGTTTAATTTCTTTTTACAACTAATGAACACTAGGGTGGTCCAAAACTGGGCTTACTCGAGCTACCCTCTGAAATCAAAGGCTGACCATAAGGATGGCTCGAGATGGTCGATTTTTCAGAGCATGTTTTTCTAGGTTGCTTTTAGGCCCCTAAATAAGTTTGGGAGCGTGCACACTTTGCGAATTGCATTTCAATTTGGTATGGAAATTAGTATGGAAAACTCTCTTTTTTATATTTTGATTTTTAACTTTTCTATTTTCCACAATTTTTTTCAAATCAACAAAATAACGTTTAAACTGAAAAAATCCTCTAAAATTTCCTGAAGAAGGTAAGTGATTTCCGAACAAAAAACACGTTTTAGACCAGTTTTGAGCACGCTGTATCTTTTGACTGGAGCAAGATAGCACAATACTTTCTTCGGAAAAGTTATAGAGCATTTTCTCAATTTTAACGTTCTTGTGCTGGTTTGAAAATAATAGTTTAAAATAACAATGATGTTTTTTCATACTTATTCCCATACAATATTGAAATCAATGCGCAAAGTGTGCACGCAAATTATCGGCAACTAATCACCTTCCATTGTTGTCCAAGACAGCTGAAATCGGTTGAAATGGCACGGAGTTTTTTAATTTTTGAAAAATGTGGTTTTTGCGAAATTTGACGATCACCCTATCACGGTGTAGGTCACCCTAACGACCCAGAAAAATTTCGAGCCTGATCGGAGAACTTTTTTATCGGTTTAGGCTCTTTAAAATTGAATTTCTGTATACCTCTAGCGAAATAATAAAAAAGATATTTTTGTTTGAAGTATAACTATAACTTCTATATAATCCTTAAATTATGACATAGACATCAATTCAGTCAGAAAGTTTTTCCTGATTTTCCAGATTTTCAAATATCTACATGCTACAACAGTCGTCGCAATTGGTTGAGGATCTGTATTGACGATCCAATAAGACGAACAAACTTTTATGGTCACAGGAAATAGCAAAGTTTATGAGCAATCAATTTATGCAACAATTTAAATTTTGATTTTTGCCCAAAAAAAACCAAAAGATGGAGATATTATTTGAATTTTTACAAAATCCACCAATTTCGACCATTTTTTTTAATTTCAATTCGGTTTTATTGGTGAATAATCAAGATACAATAAGTTCTTTTGAGGTACATAAGAGGTTTTGAAGTTCCTTACAGCTGTGTGTTACATCATAATCCATTTTGGAACAGTTATTGCTTGTAAATAAAGGTGTCACCAAGAGTAAGAAAAAAATAAAAAAACTTACTAAAATTGCAAGGGAAAGGGGATAGAAATAGAAAAAGCTTAAAACTAGATCACAGTTTTTTTTATCCTTTATAGATGTGCTTGATCATCAGCTCCCCAAGGGCCAGGAATTGCTCCGCCTTGTTACGGCAGGTCCGAAACCGCGTCATCATCTCCCCTGCGAGAGCAAAGAACTCTGGCAGAGTAAAGAGATCTTCTCCGGTAACTTCTTGCTGGGCCGTATTGCCACTGCCGGCAGCGACCAAGCTGGCGAACGATCGCCCCCATCCAGGAGGGAACGCTGAGTTGTCCGCTGGAACCGTACGATGACCAGCTGCCGGCACGGTTTCGATCGTACTTCGCTGAGAAGAGTGGGACGCTGCTGCTTTCTTCTTCCTCTTTTCCTGCTCCTCGAGGTAGTTTTTCCGTGCGCTGCATCCACGATAGTTGCTGGTATGGTTACCTCCACAGTTGGCGCACTTGATGCGCGCCTTCGTTTGCTCTGCCTTGTCTCCCAAGTCCGCTTTGCACGGCAGTGCACACGCCTCAGAGAGGTGTGATTCACCGCACTTCACACAGCGGGGCGGGAGGTTGCAGTTCCGCGAGCCGTGGCCGAATTTCTGGCAACGGTGGCATTGTGCTGCATCCGACGGGTTCTTTGAGTAGAACCGCCAGTTTATCCAAAACCCGTCCAACGCCTTAGTTCGCCGCAGGTCTTGAATCTTGAAGGTGTCGCGGTCGAAGTACAACAGGTACAGGGTGTGTGTACCTGTGACTGTTGTCTTCCGCGAGAGGACTTTTATGTCACGCGGCGTTATTCCAGCACCCGAGAGGTCCTTCTTGAGGTCGGAGATCGGGCGGTCTTGGTACCCCTGCAAGACGACCTTAACGGCAGTCTTCTGCACGGGGTCGAATGTGTAAAACTTGAAGTTTTGACGCTTCAATTTCTCCAGAACCAGGTCGAAGTTCTTTTCGTCAAAAGTGTAGACTTGCACTGACGACTTACCGATTTTAAAACAATATCCGCTATCGCCAACGTGTCCAAAACAAAAATTGGAGGTGGTCTACGTTCCGTTGGAGAATTGTTCTTTTTTGACGTCGACACTTTTTTCCGTGCACGACCATCATCGTCGTCGTCGTCGTCGGTAGTGCTACCGTCGGTGTTGCTGTTGTTGTTTTCATCGTCACTCAGCATCTGGAACTCGTTCCTGATGGGGATATTGGCGGATGTTGATGTGCCACTGGTTGTGACACCGGAAGTACCTGAACGGGTTCGCACTGGTGATCTCGGAACATATCCGGGATGTAGGGGAATTATGCCCATTTTAATCACTCTAAGCCGTTCGACCAATTCTCATCACTTTTGCTGTTTTCCGCTATGAAATCAACATTTTCAGATGTATCAACAATTGAGAGTTGCTTGCTCACTTTTGTTTGAGCTATTTATAACTTTGAAACAGTCAAAAACACTCTATGAAAGCTGTAACTCATGATCAAAGTACTGATAGGCCGATAAAAGAAATAGGCTGAGAAAGGGTATAGTTCCCCTAGTAACTTTTTGTCGATTCCATCTGCGCTCACGCTCCCCTGCGCGATGGCGGCCGACACGGCGTTGGTTTGTTTACCTTTTTGCACACGGCCGGTAGACGAACTTCGCGGGTTTTTCGAGGCCGCACTCGAACTGCCACGGCCACGGCCGGCCTTTGGCATGCTGGAGAAGCAAACTCGCGGGTAATCACAATCAACTACGGCGAAAAATTTCGAAAAAACGGTAGATCACAGAGCACTAGCCATTTTTATTTTTGGCATTTTTTTTTATTTGGCTCAAACTTTGTGGGGCCTTCCCTATGACCATCGAAGCCACATTGTGTTATTGGTTCACCCATGCAAGTCTCCGTGCAATTTTTTAACAGCTGTTTATACAAAAATGGTACGTAAATATTCAAAAATCTGTAACTTTAAAAAAAAATCTGATCGATTTGGTGTCTTCGGCAAAGTTGTAGGTATTGATGAAGACTATTCAGAAAAATACCGGTACATTAATTTTTTATGATGATTTATAAGTTAGATTTTTCAACAAAAATTTTCCGGTATCCATGATATTTTCAAAATTTATTTTTATAATGTTTTGACATGTTTCAATGTCAATGTGTATCTTCAATGTCTCTTAAGCAATTTCATTGATTTTTTTTATGTTTTCGATTTTTTTACAGTTATAGGCAAATATGGACACTATATTGAAAAATCATTTTCACTTTATCAAAAATTTAAACAGTGTTTTACGATTGCAAATTTGATTTTACATTGAAAACTGACGTGTTAAAAATGAAAAAAATATCATCTCCCTGGATTATTAATTATTCGAAAAGTACCTTGGATTTCCGCATAAACTGACATTTCTTTCTATTTTTACACTTGAGTAACGTGGAATGGCCGCGACTAGAAATCAACATTATGCATGTTTTGTTTCATTTTTTGATAATGAAAACTTTTATTCGAATCACAATTGCGTTTATCTCAAAACTTTAACTTGCATAAAAACGTGTCCATGGTAACTAAAAATGCCCTCATGTCGTGAATAGAATAACTTGCATTCAAACCGGTTCATTTTCCTGTTCCCTAGACTCAAACCTAGAATATCCTAGATAAAAGCTCGACTTTCTTTTCACTTTTATAGCACTCCAGGTTCATCTCTCACCCTGGATAACGAATCCTGCCAAAAAGCTTCCCCTAATTCATCATCTTCTTTCCGCGTTCATTCCCTCGAACCCCTCCCTTCGTTTTGCTCTGTCAATTCCCACCCCTATTCCTTTCTTTGTTCCATTTCCATGTCCCCTCACTCTTTCCGATCATTCACCCTGACCGGCTTTTTTCAATTAAAAACCTTCATTCGCTGCATTAATTGGCGCTTCCCTCTCTTTCCTTCTCTTCCTCCTTTTCTCTCTCTTTCCTCCAGCCACCCCTGTCAACCCCAGTCAAATTCCTTCATTTTTGGGTCGAAAATCCCGTTTTCCGGCGGGGTCCCCTCATTCGGCAATTAATTGTCGCTCGGATCGGAGGTGAAAGTGGACTCTGACCGAAAAAAAAAATAAAGATTTCGATGCCGCGTGGTCACAAGTGACGAACCTTCCGATTGTGTGTGGGTTTCGATTTTGTTTTGTTAAAAGACACATAAAAATTGCACTTTGTGGATGATTGGTGAACGTGAACTGAAAATGGAATGTTTGTTCGAGTGTGAATGTGTGAGTGTGTGCAAAACTGGGTGCGATGGAAATTAATTTTAATTAGTGCCGCTGCTTTAATTTTGCGATCAAGGTTGGAATGTGGCGACACCGTGTGCTCAAATATGGAACTTTGGTTCGTCGAGTGGCTTGACTTTTTAATGTCAAGTCTTTGCGAAAGGTTGGTTGCGGTTCAAGCAGTGTCTGTGCACACAGATTGTTTGGAATTTGGCTGTTAATTAGTGGGGAGGGAAAAGTAGTTTGCGACATAAATAGAAGTGATAGTCGTCAGGTTGAAAAGTACTTAATTTAAGCTCGAATTTAAAGTAGCGGTGCAAAATTCATTCATTAAAAACGCAGTTGCCCGTCCGTGCAACAGGTTTAATAAATTTTCCAGTTTGCCTGTCTGCAAGTTAAGGTGAAGTGATCGTTAACAGGTCATTAGTTATGGTTTACGATGCACTCTTTGGGATCCCGTTTTTCGTTATGCCAGGGAACGGAAACTAGATTATCGCTTATCGCGCGCAGCTTTGATCAAGTATCGATAAATTTCTCGATTACACCTGGAATTAAGCGATAATTCTTACCGAGTACCTGTTGTGTGGACTAATTTCAAACGAAGAAAGAGCGCGTTTGAAGCGTATTACTTTGTTGAAAACATGGGCTGTTTTAAAGGGTTGAAGCTATAAAATGTATGAAAATTATGGTAGCATTCAAAATATTATAAACAATTAAAATTAGTATGATATGGACTATAGGATTAAGTATAGAAATTATTAGATTACAACTAATTCAAAAGTGGTTCCGTTTATTTGCAGAATTTTATCACATTGAAATCGGTAAAATCATTTTTAACATTATCAATATTGATCTTATTTATTTTTTTGATTTATTTATATAACATAATTTTTTATTTTCAGCAGGGCCGATTTGAAGTTCAAGGGCTCTTGTTTAATAAAATTGCAGGGGATCAATCTTTTTACATTCTTTTAAAATTTATTTGTAGCTTAGACCTTCACAAATATTGTTCAAAGTTAACTTTGCTTTCACCTCAATAGTGCCCGGAAAATCAGGGGGTAGAAAAGTATGTATGGTATGTTTCTTTAAAAATAAATCCTCAAGATTTCAGTGAAAATTGACATGCACCAAATAAAAACAATTTTATTAGAATTTTCTCTCGTTGATGGCCATCTTTAACAATATGGAACCAGTTTGTGATTTTTTTTTGTGAAATGTCGATGTACGCTGTAAATTTTCGTCAAAACTTATTTTTTTTAAACTTATGATTAAAAGATAACTGTACTGCCGTGTGAACCATTTCACAACTCTCTTTTCATTGAAATGTTGAAAATCGAAGCCTGCTTTAAAAAAATCCTTATTTTGTTTAGGACAATAAAACAAGATTTGATAAATTATTAATTTAATAAAAAATAGTATCAAAAGCAATGATTCTTCTTGCATTTATTGACAAATTATGCAACTTTTCTTCTCATCTTCTTTTATAGCCTATGAATTCAAATGATTTCATGATTTGTAATTGGTGGACTTATACAAAACTTCAAACTTTCTTAACAGCACGATACTTTTTTGTTTTATATTTGTATCTGGAAGAATTTCAAGATTTAAGCTTAAAATTTCAAGGCGAAATAAGGTTTTTAAATTTAGTTTAAATACCCTTTTAAGTCTTGAACTTATTTCGACATTTTTTCAGAGTTACAGTCAGCTTCAATAATAAAGTCGATAAAATACATTAACTAAGAATGTTCGCTGTTTGACTCACTATGAAAACGATTAAATAGAGTAAAAAATTCGGTTCAAATAAATATTTACTTGATTCAAATTCGGTTTAAACTTCTGATTTTTTTTTATTTTTGTATAAATTCTTGAAACTTACTATACATGACACATTCTCCGGCAATGTACACCTTAGGATGAAATTTTGAAAAGCGTGTATGAGCTATTTGGATATTTTTCCTCGATTCTAGACTACTTGAAGCTTCAAAAACCATGGTTTTCATTAATTGAACTTTTGAATATCATTATGTACAAGTTGATTAAGTTATGCAACAATTTGTGATAAAATCAGCGTTTTAAAACATTTTTCTAAAAACTCCTGGTTTTCAGCGAAATAAAATCCAAAAATTATTCTTTTAATTGCATTTTGTAGGTTTTTAGATGTACTAAACGGAAATGTCATGGATTTACAGTTTATCTTAAGTTAAGTATTTTTTCAAACTAGTGTAAGTTTACCATTTTATTGCGTTGCAACGTCACGAAAAAGGGACAGTTGTTTATGTCAACAGAAAACTAAACATTCAATCATTTTGATATTTCGGATGCTCTTTGTACTTGGAAAGAGCTTTCAAATGCAACCTAGAGCGACTAAATTGGTTGTCTAGATCCAAAGTTACAACAGGTTTAAGTTTGCGTTGCAACGTCACGAAATTTTAAATCATATTGGTCACATGGCTAAAAAGGTGTATGCGTAGTTGATTGTTGGAGATCAAAGGATAATAAATATTATATATGTTTTATATAATGTTTCCGAGCCTATTTACAGAAAAATTGTACATGGGTCATTCACAAATTCCGTCACTTAGGTTTGTAGCAACTCGAAAAAAGTAGGTATTTTATAAAACTTGTTGAGTAAATCAAAATAGACCGATGTTCAAACGATATGGGCACTTTAGTTATAAATTTCTGCCCTCCTGAAAACTTGAAGCTCCATACCTCCCTTCTAAAACTTCCACGTGTTTTGTAAATTTCCCAAAACGATTAAAATATTAAGGGAGCGTTCTTGCATTACGTAACAAAACATTTATATTTTTAGACCCCCTCCACCCCCTGGTAATACATTTCCGATACATTTTTTTTGTATAAATCCTCGAACCCCGCCCCCTCCCCCTTGATATTACGGCGTTACGTAATGCATGGACGCCCCATAACATGGATAGAGGAGGTGGGAGTGGAGGGTTTGGTGTCCTTCGTGATAATGGAATAATACAAATATTTTTTTTACTTTGAAAATGCTTGGAAAAGTTCGTATATCGTACTGCTACTGTGAAAGTGGTATAGGGGGAGGGGGGGGGGTCTAACATGGGCGGGCCAATCAATTCACATGTCCTTGTACTGTCTATTAATGTCTTATAATAAAATCATAACCTGAAGTTGCTCAAACTAACAAAAACTATGATTTATTTTGAAACTAAAATTTCGTGACGTTGCAACGCAACGAAAAACCCTGTTTTCAAAAACAGTGCGTTGCAACGTCACGAAATGTTAATGGTCTTTAAAAATCGAGGTTTGATTTTTTCGAAAAACTAATGATTGCATTCGATTTGTTGACCAATTTTACACTAAAAATGGAAGAAGAACTCCAAATTTGCCATTTAACTGAGCAGAGTTCATGGCGAAACATGAATTGGTTCAGGATTGAGAAAAAGTCACGCGTTGCAACGTCACGCTACATATTCCTCTCTCAAAAATAGAATATTCACTTAAAATAATGTTTCAACATTGTTTCTTATAGGAAATTTAATGTACTTTCCGAATCTGTAATAACATATGTACCTTTTCAATGTATTTTTTTAGTTACAGCCGAAATACTGAAAAAAGAAAAGTCAAAGCGTTGCAACGTCACGGCGGAATGTGTCACATATTATTTTAAAAATATTTTAAATAACGTTAACGTTAGGAGCTCACATAGCCTGATGAGATAATTTTTTTTTGAATTTTTTGCTGGAAGTTTTGCGAAAAAACATAAATCTTGATTAAAAATGTATTTTTTTATTAATTGAAAGTTAATAGATCACTTTATCTTAACAAATATTAACAAAAATTCGCATATAACAATCAAATCTATAAAGTTATATTCGATAAATAATTTAGTGACTCAAAGTTAACAAGTTTCCAAAGAAGCATGGCAGCTTCATTGAATATAATAAGTGAATATTATTTTTATATGGAGTAATTCCAGCCACGAAATTTTAAGGCACTTTTTTCTCAACCGTCTCCGATTTCAATGAAACTTTTTAGACATGTTATCCTACGCTTATATAAGCCATTTTTGTGTACATCGAGCTAGTTTCACTCGATAAAGACATTTGAGAAGAGCGTAAGTGTTTTGAATATTTTTGTATTACGTAATTTAAATATTTATGTATCTCGAAGCCGTTGCATCGTATCAAAAAGTGGTCAAAGACAACCTTATAGGAAATTTGATGGGCACTCCGTAAAATAGTTTTTCACTTATAAAAAACAGTCTCAATAAAAGATTTTTGTTTTTTTTTTTAGGTGAGTTGCTCCACCCTGCATTTTTCGTGAGTCTTTTTGTAACATCTTAGGTTATTTTCACAAAAAAATTGAGCGAAAAAAAATCGTGGCTTTGACTTTTAAACTTAAAAATGATAAAGAAAAACTCATAGAAGTGGCGTGTTTTTTTTCTTTCAGTGTATTTTTTTCGGAAAGCCCATCAAATTTCCTACATGTTTGTCTTTGACCACTTTTTGATGCGATGCAACGGCTTCGAGATACAAAAATATTTAAAACACTTACGCCCTTCTCAAATGTCTTTATCGAGTGAAACAAGCTCCATAAACACAAAAATGGCTTATATAAGCGCAGGATAACATGTCTATAATGTTTCATTGGAATCGGAGAGGGTCCGGTATAACCGACTCCATATTTGGCATGGAATTGCTCTATGTTGTTTGAAAAATAGTTAAACATTTTAAAAGGTTTAGTTTCAAACTTAAATGTCCTAACAAATGCCTTTACAAATATTTTTGTTTGTGTTATTTAACCTGAAGTGATTGAAATTTTTTAGTAATTACAATGTATAACTTTTCAAGAGGTAACATTAAACATTTTTTCGGAAACAAAATCTGTCAACATTCACTAATATAAGGTTTCCCCGATTTTTGACTGCGTATTTACTGAAAAAAAATGAAAAATGAATATAATGGATACAAAATAAAAGAAAAATCTTGTGTAACTAGTACCTACTTTAAAATTTGTAATGAAATCATGATTACTTTTCGGATATCTAATCAAGTCATCGTTTGTTAGATTAAGGGGTTACATATATGTTAAAATTATACAAAAATTGTCTAAGTGAGTTAATAAGAATTTGAGCAAGAAGCTGTATACGACTCACCACCCTGGTGCACCACTTTTTTGACGAGTTATTTTCAAAATTGTAAAATGAACTTTTTGAAAATCGGCTTTCGTCATAAACATGGAACCCACTGACGAGTTTTCCCTGATATGAGCCTGTTTATCGTGATTTCGTGATATCGCGCTACTCTTTTTTTCAAACCTTCCAATTGTTCAAATCTTTAAATGGTCATAGTTTTTGACTAAATGTAAATTAATTCAAACCAAGTTGAAAGGTATTTTTGTTTGTAACTAGCTTTCAACTAATATAAAGTATTCGGATTTACCAAGATGAAAATGGCTCTAATATTACTTAAGGGGTTACATTTTTGTGAGTTTCTACATGTTTACAAAATCACAAAATTTGGCAATACAGACAATTCAATGAATCCACCAAAAAGATGACTTTCAATCACTCTTGAAAGTTTCATGAAGATATTTCATGATTGAACTGAGTAAGAGACGATTTTAGTTCTAAATTTTGCCATGCGTAAAGCGAACTGTCAAACTTTATGAATGTTTATCTCTAAACACCGAGTTGATTTACGGGTGCCACGATTCCTCGAGATGAGCTGAGGCTGAAATTTGAAGTGAAGACTCTCAAGAAATATTCCGTGTGTATGACGAAGCCCAGTTTTTTTTAATTTTGCTTAAAAAAAAATACAAAAATCAAAAACTGGCTGATTTTAATACTTAAAGCAAAAAATATTTTTTTTTCTTTTATTTTCAATAAGGTTTTTGGAAAATCGGCCTTCGTCATGCACACGGGACCGGTTTAACAAGTCTTCACCAACATTTTGAGCCGATTTGGTCGAAGCAGTGTTGAGATATCGTGGCACCTGTTTTTAGAAACTGCTAACCTTAAATGCTATATCTTGACAATGATACAACCAAATGTCTTCATACTTCTTTTGGTAATAAACGAAAATGCCTATTTTAATGCCCTGAAAACAGAATAAAAAAAACCAATGTGTGCTCATACCAACCTCTGAAATGTTTACCGATTTACATGTAACCCCTTCTATCGGATGGGGAAGTAAAACGTCGGTCCATTTGCGTAAAAGAGCTTTTAGGTGGCTCACCACACATTACCTTCGGACGCCTAGAAATGAGCAGAAACTTGCAACAGAGCCCACAAAAGACCCGGGGGTCGTTAAAGTGGATTGCTTTGCTTTTTTATGTAACCCCTTAATTTCTAATTTTTTTTAAACATAGTGAGTTGCTAATATCACATAATGCTTTATACACAATTAAAGCTAGCTACAGTCTCAAATTTGTTAGAAATTTCCCTGAAATTTTATGTTTTTTTATGATCTACGGTCCCAAAATTCGAAATTTGTGCAAAGATTAAATGTCCATATTTGAAATAAATTCTGAAAAGTTTATTGGATTATACAAGTTTTTTTCTTGTAAATTAAAATATTCAGCAATTATATTTTTTTGCTTACCAATTTTTGAGGAAATTTGAAGGGGGACCTATAATATAAATAAAAGTTTAATTCACCTCAGAAAATCACAAAAAATGCATAAAACATTCTCGAATCTTTCAAAATAATATCCCAAACACTTGGCATCCATTCACCAAAGTGCACAACCCTCGCACGTAATTTCAACCTGATCGGATAATAACAACTCTCGGTGCCCAGCACGGTCGTCCAGCTTGCACTTTGCACAACATTTTGCCCGGATATGCGTTAATTCGCTCCATTAGAAGCACTAATGCTGTCAGAGCCGATTGCAGGCTCTTTCTTTCGAAGTCAATTTTCGCATCGTAAAATTGCCTCTTTAAAGTCGTCCAGGCAATTCACTGTTTTCGAAGGAAGTGTGTATGCAGGAGTAAGGATTAGGTGCTAAAATTGAGGTGTAATTATCTGGAATGGTGGCAGGTCTTAAATCAGGTTGTAAAAACGCTGTTTTCAGGGCAGGTGCATTTGTAGTGTACAGAGCAGGGAAATGAAAGAGAATTCTTCCAAATTTTAAGTTTCAATTAGAGGGGTTTCGGGATTGACAGATGCGAGCATTAATGAAGGGGTAATTTGTTAAATTGAGAACCAATTGCAAGGCCACGCACTTGCTCTTGGGGGGTTGCATTTGGATGTAAGTTTATTTCGTCATTAGCTGTTTGATTGCTCTTAATCATTGGTTTTGGGATCATGTGATCAAAGAATATGCTGCTTTTCACATTTTTTAAATGTTTATTTAAAATGCTAGTATGAGGTGAATCAAAATAATTGTACAAAATGAAATATTGATATATTTTTAAAAATTAGTTCATATAAGTTGATTTTTCTTATTTGTATCCATCTTATTTGGAATTTCAAATTTCAACAGAATGGCAGAAATTTCGCTAACGAGATGCCAGCTTCTTTTGGCAGTATGTGGAATATGGCTGTCAAAATCGAACATGTAGTCTACTTGAATGTTCTGCCCCCTCCAGGGGTGAGCGCTATTGAAGTAGCCTTCTTTTGCCGATGCACCCTACTTTGCATTCCCCGAGCACCGAATTCTATGTACTCTGTACGAGTATTATGATCGGAAAGGAGGAGGAGGATTCGCCGACTTCCACCCCCTCGACGAACTCGCGGATATGAGTACAGTCAGGATTTGTGACGTACGAAAATTTTCTATAATAAGATCTTTCATTCCAAAAAATACTATTATTGAAATACACATAAAATGGAACCATACTTCACTAGACCTGACTGTTGCCAGGATTCGAAGGATTCGGAACGGATATGCAAAGCACACGTCGTCGTTGCCGTCCTGTGTTGCGACGTTCTCGTTTGTATTCGTCGTATTTTTTTTGTCGAGAAGGGAGCGAGAAATCGATGGCACAGGAATTAGATTTATGAATTCGGTGATGGAACATAATGGATGATGGGTTGCTGCTGCTCGTGGAACTGCCTTCACGCCAAAGTCAGAAAGAGTTTGGAGAGTCTTTTTTTGCATTTTGTTCTGGTTAGCTGCCAAGAATAAAGGGGGTGTTGTTTTGCGCAGAGCGATATTGCTATGATTCGTGGTGGAGTTGGAGAAGGAAACATGAATTTGGGTTTCTTTTCTGCGATATTTGTTCAAAACAGTTTACATGGTTTCTAAATATAACATTGCTATTGAGTTCAGTTTACTATTTCATTGGAATTGCGTTAACTTTTCTCTTTGTTTTGTTTTTATTGATTTATAATTTAAAAAAGTCAGCTTACATCAAATTGTACTGACTTGCTTTTGATTACCTTTGAAGCTTAAATGAGAAAAAAATTATTAAATTCGTCCTAATTTGGTGCCCCTAAACGGGTGTACCCCATTTGGCATAATGGACATTTGGCATAACGGGTTTTCAAGATGGACGTTTGGCATAATGGACGTTTGGCATAATTGGTCCAAGACATCAGGGACGTTTGGCATAATGGACATTTGGCATAATGGACGCATAATTCGTTCAAAAACCATCAAGGACGTTTGGCATAATGGACGTTTGGCATAATTATTACTAGCTTGTTTTTTTTGTTAAGTATTTGTCATTTTTACGAACGAAAATGTTTATTTTTTACCTTTTTTATATTACTTTAAGAGATTATCATTTTTTTCTATAAAAAAATAGGTATCTCTATATTTTTTCCCCAATAGTCAATTTTTTCCTTTTTGAATAATTCACAATAAATCTTTTCAATGAAATTTCGATATTTTTATTAAATAATTAGTATAAAGAAGAAAATATCTCTTGTTAGCTTAAGATTTTTCCCCTTTCAATATAATTAGCAGTAATTTTTTAAATGAAATTTTCCCTTTTATATGAAATTCATGAAAAAGAAAAACCTCTTCAAATTTTCGACAATTGAGCTTTTATAATGCAATTTTCCCTTCTTTTGATCAAAATTTTACTTGAAGAAGGAAATCTCTAAATAAATTCACATTTTTCCATTCTTTTTCGAATTTAATCTAAAGAAACCCCAGAACTGGCAGCACTCATCCGACACGAAACTAGCGGAAAGATTCACAGACACAGAGAACACAGTTCTAGATGACCGACCTCGAGTCCATTTTCAAGAAAAAGTTCATCCTTCAAAACAAAAAGTGTTCTCTATGGGAACTGAACCATAGACCTTTAATAGACTAACTCAATGACTAAACTGCCTTGGCCACTGCAGCTTGGTGACACAAGAGTAGTTAGATTTCGATGTATGACTCTTGTTGCAGATTTACTGTTTCAATTAATTAATTAAATTAATTGTTTTGCAGGTGTGAGTTGGTACCATTATTCTATCGAGTTTAGCATTGAGCTCTCTATAAATTTTGATGGAATTATACTCTCGATCCTGTATTTTGGGTGAATGGATGTCGATGTTGCTTTTCTTTAAATATTTTGCAATTAAGTTTTTTTATTCAATTTTCCCATCATTTTTTATATTTAACTTGAAGAAGGGAAATTCTCTTATAGATGTTGTCTTTAAACATTTATATAATTTCTGCACATTTTTTCTCTGTTGGTTTAATTTTTGCAATAAAGTTGTTTATGGAATTTTCCCTTCTGTTATTTATTCAATACTAATCTTAAAGAAGGGACAACTGCCCAAAAAAATAAATGCTGATTAAATGTTATTTTTAAGAGAGGTAGGTGAAAAACATAAAAAATATTGCGATAGTCAAACATTTAAAGAGTGTCAAAATGTGAATCTTCAAATTTACTTTTCCTTCCATAAGTTGAATTTTATATAAATAAATATAAATGTTATAAAAAATTTCATAATCGAAGTTAATTGTCAAATATTCGAAAAGTATTGTTTTTAGAGATTTTCCCTTCTAAAAGTTGAATTTAAAATAAAAGAAGGGAAAATTTCATAACTCATTTGTCAAATATTTAAAGAAAGAAAAAATGTACATCCCTTATTAAGGATGAATATTAAAGAAAAAAAAAGTGCATAAAAACAATGATTGCAAAATTTTGAAAAAAAAAAACAAGCTGCGAATTTTTTGAGAGATTTTACCTTATTTTAGCTTTAAAATAAAAAAATAGCAAATTGCTTTAAAAAATTTAAATGCATTTCGTTAAAGAAGAGCAAAATGTACATACATTCTTTAGGTTGAATTTGAAAAAGGAGGGAAAAGGGTAAACAGTATAAAATCTTTATTGCTATATTTCAAAGACTGGCAAAACTTACATCACTTTGTTAGGTTGAATTTAAAATAAAAGAAGGAATAATTGAATACAAAAAATTAGCTGCAAAATATTTCAAAAGAAGAAAAATCTCAATATAATATATTTATGAAAAAAATGCATTATATATTTATGAAAAATTGCATTTTCAAGCTTTATTAAGAAAAAAAAGGAAAAAAATACATCTATTGGGAGAAAATGACAAAGATACTAGATTTCTTGAAATCAAAAATCATTTTTAAAGTAAAGTTATCTGCTTAGAAAAAAGGAAAAAAAACCTATAAATTATTATTCTTTACAAAAAATAAATACTAATTGAACAAAAAAAAGCTAGCAAAAATTATGCCAAACGCCTTGATGGGTTTTGAACGAATTATGCCAAACGTCCATTATGCCAAATGTCCATTATGCCAAACGTCCATCTTGAAAACCCGTTATGCCAAATGTCCATTATGCCAAATGGGGTACACCCCCCCTAAACAAACATGTAAATCAGCATAAATGATAATGGTTGGTATGAGCACACACTTAAACTGTATTACAGGGATGGAATAATGGCAAAAAATCTTTTTCGCTTGCAAACATTATTCTCCCGCGAAAGAGAAGCGAAGCATGCAAAAGAAAATCGCTCCTGAACTTTTCGAAGAAAATCAATCAGGAGAAGATTTTTTGGAAGTCTCATTGTTAGCACCACTTAAATTAAATTTATTTCGTTTCATTTACGTACAATGTTTCTCTACGAAAAGTGGCAGGGTTATTTTTGCAAAAAAAACTTTTAAAGAGTTACAAAACCTATGAGTAATAGGGCTCTTGTGGCACATCCCTCAAATTCAATAACAAAACATATTAATCAAAGCGACTTTTCCATCACAACGCAAAACCTACTGCACATCTCGTTACACGTTCATCATGCCGCACCAAGTTCCACTTCCTTCCACTGCTGTGCAGTGATTAATTGCAATCCTATTTGAGGTAAACAAACAGTACATCAAAATTGCCAACTAATTTAGCTTCATTATCTGCCGCCGTTGGGCCGGAATCGCCTCTCCTGCTGCTGCTGTTGAATCCGTGGTGGACGTCATGAAGAGCGATTAAAAAGGTGCAACTGGCACTAGCGAATCACCATTAATCATCACTTCTTCCCCAGCTGATCCGTTGAACCTTAGAGGGGTAAAGCCGGGTCCTATTTTGGGCCTAAAGATTCTATTTTCGATTTTGTATTTCCGATATGATGAAAATAGGATCCTCACCCCTAAACGAAGCTGGTCAATGTTTGTTTTGCACGGAACCTCCCTAGAGAGAGAGAAAGAGGTCCCAGGTCAACTTTCCCCCCAGGGTCTCAGGGCAGGGCCCGATGGCACGAAGAATGATGTCGATAATGAGATTGAACAAGATCGTGTGCGGAACAGGCTGCGCACAGGTGAACTCTCCGTAGCCGCGGTAGCAAATTGCAACTTCACCCGGAGCTGGCAATTCTGCCACGAAAGGAATTCTGCAGCATCACAGGGATTCCATTAATTACCCTTTCAGAAAGGGTCCCTTTTGATTGGACCCATTGGCGGGCAGTGGCGAGGAATGTCCATCGGTTTTATGGGTCGTAAGGGAGCGATGCGGAGATTGAAGTTGGACAATTAAACGTAATAAGAAATGGCTTTATAATCGAATCGTGATTGTGCAGATATTAAACAAAACCCCTCTCTGCATATCAATCGATAACGGAACATGCTGTGCAAGGTGAGTTGCGAAATCATTAAGGAGAGTTTGCTTTTATTTTGCAGAAGAAAGGCTTGTGGATGGATGACGTTTAATAGGTCCTTCTTTATGTTCCTTCCTTAAAAAAAAAACAAAAACAAAAACAAAAACAAAAACAAAAACAAAAACAAAAACAAAAACAAAAACAAAAACAAAAACAAAAACAAAAACAAAAACAAAAACAAAAACAAAAACAAAAACAAAAACAAAAACAAAAACAAAAACAAAAACAAAAACAAAAACAAAAACAAAAACAAAAACAAAAACAAAAACAAAAACAAAAACAAAAACAAAAACAAAAACAAAAACAAAAACAAAAACAAAAACAAAAACAAAAACAAAAACAAAAACAAAAACAAAAACAAAAACAAAAACAAAAACAAAAACAAAAACAAAAACAAAAACAAAAACAAAAACAAAAACAAAAACAAAAACAAAAACAAAAACAAAAACAAAAAACAAAAACAAAAACAAAAACAAAAACAAAAACAAAAACAA
Organism: Culex pipiens pallens; assembly: GCF_016801865.2. NCBI lineage: Eukaryota > Metazoa > Arthropoda > Insecta > Diptera > Culicidae > Culex > Culex pipiens. Next base: position 76,360,158 of record NC_068939.1, read on the forward strand.
AAACAAAAACAAAAACAAAAACAAAAACAAAAACAAAAACAAAAACAAAAACAAAAACAAAAACAAAAACAAAAACAAAAACAAAAACAAAAACAAAAACAAAAACAAAAAACAAAAACAAAAACAAAAACAAAAACAAAAACAAAAACAAAAACAAAAACAAAAACAAAAACAAAAACAAAAACAAAAACAAAAACAAAAACAAAAACAAAAACAAAAACAAAAACAAAAACAAAAACAAAAACAAAAACAAAAACAAAAACAAAAACAAAAACAAAAACAAAAAACAAAAACAAAAACAAAAACAAAAACAAAAACAAAAACAAAAACAAAAAACAAAAACAAAAACAAAAACAAAAACAAAAACAAAAACAAAAACAAAAACAAAAACAAAAACAAAAACAAAAACAAAAACAAAAACAAAAACAAAAACAAAAACAAAAACAAAAACAAAAACAAAAACAAAAACAAAAACAAAAACAAAAACAAAAACAAAAACAAAAACAAAAACAAAAACAAAAACAAAAACAAAAACAAAAACAAAAACAAAAACAAAAACAAAAACAAAAACAAAAAACAAAAACAAAAAACAAAAACAAAAACAAAAACAAAAACAAAAACAAAAACAAAAACAAAAACAAAAACAAAAACAAAAACAAAAACAAAAACAAAAACAAAAACAAAAACAAAAACAAAAACAAAAACAAAAACAAAAACAAAAACAAAAACAAAAACAAAAACAAAAACAAAAAACAAAAACAAAAACAAAAACAAAAACAAAAACAAAAACAAAAACAAAAACAAAAACAAAAACAAAAACAAAAACAAAAACAAAAACAAAAACAAAAACAAAAACAAAAACAAAAACAAAAACAAAAACAAAAACAAAAACAAAAACAAAAACAAAAACAACAACAAAAACAAAAACAAAAACAAAAACAAAAACAAAAACAAAAACAAAAACAAAAACAAAAACAAAAACAAAAACAAAAACAAAAACAAAAACAAAAACAAAAACAAAAACAAAAACAAAAACAAAAACAAAAACAAAAACAAAAACAAAAACAAAAACAAAAACAAGTTTCAACTTTCAACTTTCAACTTTCATTTTTCAACTTTCAACTTTCAACTTTCGACTTTCGACTTTCAACTTCCAACTTTCAACTTTCAACTTTCAACTTTCAACTTTCAACTTTCAACTTTCAACTTTCAACTTTCAACTTTCAACTTTCAACTTTCAACTTTCAACTTTCAACTTTCAACTTTCAACTTTCAACTTTCAACTTTCAACTTTCAACTTTCAACTTTCAACTTTCAACTTTCAACTTTCAACTTTCAATTTTCAACTTTCAACTTTCAACTTTCAACTTTCAACTTTCAACTTTCAACTTTCAACTTTCAACTTTCAACTTTCAACTTTCAACTTTCAACTTTCAACTTTCAACTTTCAACTTTCAACTTTCAACTTTCAACTTTCAACTTTCAACTTCCAACTTTCAACTTCTAACTTCCAACTTCCAACTTCCAACTTCCAACTTCCAACTTCCAAATTTTACAATCCAAAATTGAATTGTTCGTAAATTCGTTGAACAATCAGTTTTTAATGCCCTTGTCAAACAAATAGAGCAACTATTAATGACTCTAAGCTAATAATAGCATAGTATTCTTCCAAAGAGCCACGGTACACCGTTTCACCTTTGAAAAAGCTGTCAACCTGCCCCATTCTGCTGTCCACGCGGCACGCGTGTGGCGACACCTCGGTTGCGTGTTCCAGCGCAGGAGCTGGCTGTTCCTGTTGCAGGTTGTTCATTAGGGTGCCCAGAAAAAATGACCCCCTGCTCCACAAACGGAAAACGGTTTATTGGGTTATTTTAAGCATCTGTGCAAATTTTGAGCGAAATTGGTCGAGATTAACCCATTGATACCCGAGCCTGAAAATGGTGAAAAAATGGTTTTTCATACAAAAATGACATTTTTGAATCGCTAATAACTTTTCAGGATCGAGTTTTACAGCTTTGGTATGTTCTACAAAGTTGTAGAGCGTTAAATTTCCAATAAGAATCTCACTTTAGAGACTATTTTGATGGAAATAGCGCTCCGTGCAGACCAAACAACAAGAAAATTGTTTTTTTCATACATTTTTTCGATTTTTCCCATACAAACTTCACGCCCGAGTATCAATGGGTAAATGTTGACCAATTTTGCTCATATTTGGCTCAGAGTCCTAAAATAGCTCAAGGAACAATATTCAGCTTGTGGAGCGAGGTTTTGAGAAAAAGTCCCATATTCTGGGCACCCTATTGTTCATGGACCTTTAGTGAATGCTATCGAAGTACACGTAAAGATATGGCAAAAACAACATTTTAATTGTGTAGTCACTTTGCTGCAAGTGCAGATAACTGTGGCCGGGCGGTTTGGTGCTGTTAATTGCTTTCGTACCAATTTTGCAATATGTTCAGCTGGACAACGTCTATATATCTTCCAGGGGAAGTTACAAATGCCTCTCAATTTTTAGGGAATTTCTCCAATTCGAGCTGCTTCAAGCTGTGAACAACACGATAATTCGTTATGGTTATTAATGTCAGTTTGATTTGGAACTGTTGACCTATATAATTTCATATTTAAAGTACACCTGGATCTCGGATCAGTTGCAGTTCGTCCTGAAAGCTCAATGATGTTTCGTTTTTGGTTGATATCGACATTCTTTTTGTTACATTTCGTTACTGGAACGTACCTCGTTCTAAATCCCTACCAGGCAGGTGGCGCTGGAGGAAACGAGTTCACCTGGGGAACTCCCATGGGAACCATGTGCTACCAGAACACGGTCAAGTCGTATTACCCTGTTACGACTACAACTTTTTACATCAACACTGCGGTAAGCTTTAAATTCACAATAATCTTTCAATGAAAGTAACTTTTAACCCAATTCTTAGACCAACATCAACCACATCCGCTGCTGGAGTGGTTCTGGGCTGTTCCCGATCAACGCCATGCTCGTCAGCGGAGGTGTCGGAACCCGGGCGGCCAACGTCCAGCTTTCGTCCCTTTCGGCGAAGCTCATCGGTGGCTGTGAAGCAATGTGTGCCTGAGCAGTGAATAAATTAATGAACTCAAGTTGTGTATAATTTACACCCAACAAACAAAAAAAGAGGCCAATGTTCGCGCACTAATTCTTCCCAATTATGACCCAATTCCGCAGGTCTCACTTGAATCGGACTACGAAATTGCCACTTATGGCAGGAGGTTGCACCTTAATTCTAGACATTTTGCACTGCGATGCACACCACACACGTGCAACATTGTCATTGGGAGAACAACAAAGTTGCACAGCAAATTGATAGTTTTGAGGTTTGCATCTACAGGAAAAAACGGTGTTTTTCGACGTTTGTTTTTGCATCCATGCGTTTCTGGGTTTGGCGTGAACAAATGATGGTGTCGAGAACAGTTATGATCATAATTTGAAGCTTTTGACTTTGAAAAAATAGAAAATAAAAAATACACACATTTTCTTGAGTAAGGGTAAAAAACGATGAAAATGTACATGGTATCATAAAACTTCTTGCGTGAAAATGTTCTTCAATAGTTTGCTAACATCTTACCTCCTTGATGAGTGTGATGACACTATAATGATGCTCAAACACAAAGATATGGTAAAAACAAGTCATCGAACAGTGTTTCTTGTTCGAGGTAACCGAATTAACATGCTACAATGTTTGGAGAAGAGATATTCAAACATTTGGGTACTTTTCGAGCAATTCAAATATTATAATGTTGATTTTTCGAGAGGTCAAAAACGTACCTCAACTTTAGACAGTAGGGTGTCCAGAATATGGCACTTTTTTTTTCAAAATATCACTCCACAAGCTGAATATTGTTCCTTGACCTATTTTAGGACTCTGGCCAAATATGAGCAAAATTGGGAATCATTTACCCATTGATACTCGGAGGTGAAGTTTGTATGGGAAAAATCGAAAAAATGTATGGAAAACCCAAGTTTCTTACGGTTTGGTCTGGACGCTGCGCTATTACTATCCAAATATTCCCAAAAGTGAGATTCTTATTGAAAATTTAATGCTTTACAACTTTGTAGAACATACCAAAGCTGTGAAACTCGATTCTGAAAAGTTATTAGCAATTCAAAAAAGTAATTTTTGTATGAAAAACATTTTTTTCACCAACTTTAGGCTCGGGTATCAATGGGTTAATCTCATCCAATTTCGCTCAAAATTTACACATATGCTTTAAATAACCCAATAAACCGTTTTCCGCTTGTGGAGCAGGGGGTCATTTTTTCTGGGCACCCTTTTAGACAGCTGCCAAAACGACAAGATTTGTTTTAGGAACGAGATTTTTTCAGCTAAGTAGGTTTAAGATATCCCCTGCACAATTCGTTAAACAAAATTAAGTTTTATTGAAAAGTACCTGAGAAATGGTAAAATCTGTAAAAAATCATGTTGTACAAATCTCAACCCATTGACCCAATGTCACCCCTACTAACGGTATGAAATGTGTGAACTGTGTGAATTTTGAATGCATTTGAAATTTTTTAGTTTTTTTTTTCTGTATTGAGTATAAAAATCATCACAAAATGCCTTATTTTTGTAAAATTCTTAATCTTTTATAAATTTCAATAAGAGTTTAGATTGATTAGATTTTTTTAAACACTCAAAATTTCACTTAATATCGTATTTTTTAAAGCACTCAAATTTATACAGCAAGAAATCTGATGGTAAAATCGCATGCAAAAGCATGCACATCACCTTCGTCAAAATAAACACTTGATATTACACACTGCATGTACAACTTTTGCAAACACAAAAAAAAAGTTGCAATCGACGGGATTCAAACCCAGCACCAACAGTAATGGTTGGCGCCTTAGCCCACTCGGCCATCGGACTGATGAAAAGCTGTAAGGATAAACGCATATATCAGCTTGACATGTTGGTCACGTAGGTTTCCCAAACTGATGGGCTACATATTTCAGGGCGTAAAATTACATAAAACTACATAAAATAATGTAATATTTATTTAACACCCAGCATTTTTACTCGCAGCTGGATAACTACTTTTTTAGCTATGTACATAACATACAATATAGACACTTTTTTTCTTTTTGAATTTCGGCAGAATTCTACCAAAAAACTTTTTATTTTAGGCAAAAATGCAAAAAATCGCAAATTTAAAGTCGTTTTCTCTGAGAAGTCGGCAGAATGACTAATTATTGGCTGAGACTCGACATTTATTTCTGCCGAGCGATAGATTGTTCTTATTTCGGCAGAATTCTTCCAAAGTTCGACATAAAAAATCATAGTGTGAATTTTTCAAGCATAAGTCGAGTTTTTGTTATATAAAATACCGTATCTTTTTGTAAATAATGAAATTTTCATAATTTGTAATTAATTTGTAATTTGAGCAGTTCTTTACCAAAACGGAAATGGATTTCATTAGTTTTTTTTTTCATTTGGTTGAAACTTTGTGGGGGCCTTCCTTATGACCAATGAAGCTAATTTGTGTAATTGGTTCACCCATACAAGTCTCCATACAATTTTGAAAGCTGTCCGCACAAAAAAGATACGTAAATATTTAAACAGCTGTAATTTTTGAGTGATTTTTTTGATTAATCGAACGATGTCGATATCTCAGCAAGTAATGGTCCGATGTTCAATGTTTAATCATGAAACATTCGTGAAATTTTCCGATCTTTTCGAAAACAGAATTTTCTTAAATTTTGAATTGAGACCAATATTTTAAAAGGGCGTTATTTTGGATGTTTGGCCCTTTTAAAAAGTTATTTCTGGTTCAAATATTTTGAAAAAAAAATGTTATCAATATTTCACGGATGTTTCATATTTTAAAATTGAAAATTAGACCATTAGTTACTTGAATATCTACATTAGAAAATGAAGGGAGAGACTTGGAAAACTAAAATTTGCATGTTTTTTTTTAACTTTTTTCCGCTGTTTGTCAGCAACCAGAGGTCCAATCTTCAATGTCTCTTAGACAACATAATAAAAGAAAAGTAAAGAAGCCTTTGAGAACAGAATAATAGTGTTGTGGAAGAAGCAACCGTACACTGGTACGATCGGTGGAGAACGGTAGATCACAAAACAACTAGCTGAACTTGCCTCGGCAAGCACGGCGCGTTGGCTTTTTCCTCGCACTGTTAATTTCTGTACTCATTCGGCTTGAAGAATTAGCATGATAAATTAAGAAATCGCGTTGCCCTTTGCTTAGGGTAAAACAAAAAATCTTAAACTTGGGACAACATAATAGTTAATTTTATAGAACTCTTCAAAAAAAAAAAAAAAAATCAGAAATGGTCACTTATGGTCACTATTTTTAAAAATCGAAAAACTGCAAATATTTCGCTAAAATCAAACTTCCGGTGGCTATATCTTGAAAACAGAGTCCTTTATCAAAAAATCTGGCAATTACTTTTCGATTGCAAAATAAATTTAACATAAAAAATTAAGTCATTTTTTTTTTGAGTGAAGCTTAGATTTTTTTCCGGTAGATTTTTTGACCATTCTTCTCTAGACTTACATTTCAAAGGGGCAAAACATTCAATATTACGCCTTTTTTAAATGTTTGTCTTGTTTTCAAAGTTTTGAAAATTTTTGAAAGATTTTTCTGAAATGTTGGCATTTGATGTCCTCTAAAACATCAAAAAATAAAAAAAAATAAAAAATAGTGTTTTTTCGCAAATCAAGTTTTAGTGACAAAAAGTTAAATAAAAAATCACCAAGTTTTTTAAAGTGCATTATTTTTTTTCAGTTTAGTCCATATCCATACCTACAACTTTACTGAAGACACCAAATCGATCAAAAAATTCCTTCAAAAGATACAGATTTTTGAATTTTCATACATCATTTTTGTATGGACAGCTGTCAAATTTGTATGGAAATTATATGGACAAACTAATGATGCAAAATGGCTTCTTTGGGCATACCGAAGGCACCAAAAAAGTTTCAGCTGGATTAAAAAATACAAAAAATAAAAATTAAAGAAAAAAGACCGATTCCGTAGAAAACTGCTCTTCTTTATTCATAGGGAATACAAAAAATAAAAATAGTCAAAATCTACTGATTTCGTAGAAAATTGATCCTTTTTTATAATTATTGAATGTTTAAATTTTTGAAAACACTGCATTTTTTTCAAAATACTTGATTTTTTATTATTGGGTAATTCTCCGCCAACTCCCACCGCAGTTGCCACGACCCCTCTTCGAATTGCGTGAAACTTTGTCTTAAGGGGTAACTTTTGTCCCTGATCACGAATCCGGATGGTAATTAACCTTTCTTTATATTGAACTGCTACTTTACAGTTCGTTTACTGGCGATTACTTTCTCATCTTTAGAAATTCGAATTTTCAGCCATGCTTGCCAAAAAAACGTATATGAATTCTGGTTTTGGCATATTTTTCAACTTTTTTTTCCTTTTTAAAAATAAGGGCGTTTTTTTCAAGAAAAGGTTTTTTATCCTTTTGATCAGTTATGCCTAAAAGTTATGGTCTCAACATTCGTGTCCGTCACTGTACCTTCTGTAGTGTTTCAGAACGCTTTGGTGATGAATCCTCGTCCAGAACGCCCCCAGAACATACGCCATTCCTTGAACTTACGACACCCAGCCTTTTTATGATGGATGAGGCCAAGATTTGCTATCTCGCGTGCGCAAGTTATTTGACACATTGCAGGTTTGCATTTCCCATTTCCAAGCCACCCAGGGAACGATTTTGGACGGGTTTTGTGCCCACCAAGCACTGCGACTACAAAGTACCTAATGTTTGCTCAACGGTTGAGAACGTTCGTACCCGTCATCAACCATCATTCCCACGCCTTGCATCTTTGTGTGGTTTACGCTAATGATTTTTGTGTTTCAGGTAACCACATCGGGAAACATTAGGAACCACACGATGTTTCGCGGAACCGGCAAATGATAGTCCCTGCAAGCGGATTTTAAGGCGTCCATTAGCTGCGAATGTGTCAGAGTTGTGAAAATCTCAATTTGATACATTTACCCTTAAGAAGTCATGAGGTGAAGTTTGTTCATCTCTGTCTCTACAATTTGACAGTGCAGATTCCAAGAGAGAAAGGAGAGCCAATCCTGTGCCGGTGGTGTGCCAAATGCGTTTATAATTAAATGGCAGGTTCCTTGCACGTGAGGTGCAGCAACTTTGTTGCACTCACCGGGATTGGGCTGCAAGTTGCAAGCAAAAAAAAAAAACACGTGAAACACGTCACAACCCAATTGCGTTGATTGATTGATGTCAGTGGTAGGCATTTTCTGACTTTTTTGTAGAGTGGGTAAAGGTTCAGTTTTGCCATACTTTATTTTTTTTCGAACAAAGGAGTTCTGCAAGATAATTTCGATATTTAGAAGAAAAGCAACATAATTGTCAAAAAATAGTTGGCTTCAGATGTCTAATAGACATCATTAACTCCTAAGTCTTGTCAATTACACCAAAAGAACCCGAAAAAAAACTGTACAAAAATGCTTAAGCTTTCAACAAGTCTGGTCTGCGATAAATGACTTGAAGTCACCCAAGATAAAACAAAAATTACAACAATTTTCCGGGAATCACTTTCGCTTCCTGCGAGGTAAACAACTCAAGATGTTAGTGTCGCTAAATGTTGTTGTTTTTCGCAGAATACGCCCAAAGGCTGCGACGATAATTGTTCGAACGGGGGGTTAATTTGACCACGCGAGTGTGCAGCATGCAGGCCCGGTCCCAACACGTGGTCTTATGGAAACTAATTATCCCGGCAATTACGAGCGCCACCGTCCATTCGTTCGTCGCCGAGGAGGATTTGCATGTTCGTAAACATTTGCACACGCGACCATTTGGATCAGGAAAGTGTGAGAGGAAAGTCTTCAAAATAGGTAAAAACAAAATTAATT